>NC_081559.1:63080050-63187835 GCF_022355385.1 Mustela nigripes | reverse complement strand
GCTGGGGGGAGGGGGGTTGGGAGAAGGGGGGTTGGGGTTATGGACATCGGGGAGGGTATGTGCTTTGGTGAGTGCTGTGAAGTGTGTAAACCTGGCAATTCACAGACCTGTACCCCTGGGGATAAAAATACATGTTTATAAAAAATTAAAAATTAAAAAAAAAAAAAAGACTGTAGTAGGGCATCTGGGAGGCTCAGTGGGTTAAGCCTCTGCCTTCAGCTCAGGTCATGATCTCAGGGTCCTGGGATTGAGCCCCACATCATGCTCTCTGCTCAGTGGGGAGCCTGCTTCCCCCTCTCTCTCTCTGCCTGCCTCTCTGCCTACTTGTGATCTCTCTGTCAAATAAATAAATAAAATCTTTAAAAAAAAAAAAAAACTTAAATTTAAAAAGACTGTAGCAAGAGACAAAATAAGGGTATATACATATGATAAAGGTATCAATACAACAAGAGGATATAACAATTTTAAATGCTTATATAACCAACATAGAAGCACCTAAATACATAAAGCAAATATAAACAAACATAAAGGAGAAAGTGACAGTAATAAAATAATAATGGGGCACTTAAACACCTCACTTTTATCAATGGCTAGGTTGTCCACACAGAAAATCAACTGGGAAAAAATGGCTTTGAATGACATATTAGGCCACACGGACTTAATAGATATATGTAGAACATTCCATCCCAAAACAACAGAATGTACGTTCTTTTCAAATGAACCTGGAACAATCTCCAGGACAGATCACAAGTTAGACCACAAAACAGGTAATAAATTTAAGAAGATTGAAATCATATCAAACATCTTTTCAAATCATAAGAATACAAAACTAGAAATCAATTACAAGAAAAACTTGGAAGAAACACAAATACATGGAGGCTAAACAACACGCTACTAAACAACCAATGGGTCAAAAAAGAGGAAATCAGAACATATATGGAGAGAAGTGAAAATGGAAACAAAAAAGTCCAAAATCTTTGAGAGACAGTAAAAGCAGTTCTAAGAGGAAAGTTTACAGATAAAGCCCACCTAAAGAAACAAGAAAAATCACATATGAACAATCTATACTTATACCTAAACGAACTATAAAAATAAGAACAAACAAAACTCAAGAGTTTGAAGAAAAAAATAATAAAAATTAAAGATAAATTAAATAGACACTAAAAAAATAGAAAAAAATAATGTAGTCATGAATTGATTATTTGAAAAGATAAATGAAATGGATAAACCTTTAGCCAGGTTCTTTTGAAAAAGAGAGAGGACTGAAATAAAATCAGAAATAAAGAAGTAGAAATGATAAATGACATCACAGACATACAAAGAAGTATGAGAATATTATGAGAAATTATATGCCAACAAATTGGACAACTCAGAAAAACTGATAAATTCCTAGAGCACAATCTTCCAAAATGGAATAATAAAAAAAAAAAAACCAGAAAATTTGAACAAATTACTATAATGAAATTGAACCATTAATCAAAAATCTCCCCACAAACAAAAGTTCAGGGCCAAATGGCTCCATAGTAAATTCTACCAAGCATTTAAAAGAATTAAAACCTTTATTTTAAAATTATTTCAAAAAAAATAGAAGAGAAAGGAAAATTTCTAAATTCCTTCTATGAGGTCAGCATTACCCTCATACCAAAACTAGTTTTCTCTACAAAAAGAGAAAACAAATAAGCAAATGTCCCTGATAAACAGATGCAAAAATCCTCAACAAATCACTGGCAAACTAAATTCAATAGTACAATAAAATGGTCATTTACCACAATTAAGTGGGATTTATTCCAAGGATACAAGGATGGTTCAATGCTCATAAATCAATGTGATAACATCACATTTAAGAAGAGGAAAGATAAAAACCATATGATCATCTAAATGGCTCCAGAAAAAAACATTTGATAAAATGCAACATCTGTTTATGATATAATAAAGTGATGTTAGAGGGAACATACTTCAACACAATGAAGGCTGTAGATGATAAACCCATAGCTAACATCATACTCAATGGAGAGCTTTTCCTCTCAGAAGGGGAATAAGACAAGACTATCCATTCCCACCTCTTACATTCAACATAGGACTGGAGATGTTAGCTGCAGCCATCAAACAAGAAATAGAAGGTATCTAAATTGGTAAGGAAGAAGTCAGACTTTCACTATTTGTAGATAACATACTATATAGAGAAAACCCTAAAGACTCAACCAAAAATCATTAAAATGAATGAATTTGGTAAAACTGTAGGGTACAAAATTAATAAACAAAATCTGTTGTTTTCATACATTAATAACAGAGAAGCAGAAAGACAAATTAAGACCAAAAATCCCATTTACAATTTTACCTAAAAGAATAAAATATTAGGAATAAATTTAACCAAAGAGGTGGAAAACCTATACTCTGAAAACAAAAAAACACGGATAGAAGAAATCGAAAATGACACAAACAAATGGTAAGCTAGACTGTGCCCACAGTTGAGAATAATTAAAATTGTTAAAATGTCCATACTACCCAAAGCAATCCCTATCAAAATACCAATAGCACAAGAGTTATCACAATCCCAGATTTCAAACTATACTACAAACCAATCAAAACAGTATGGTGCTGACACAAAAACAGACAAATAACTCAACAGCTCAGGATAGAAAACCCAGAAATAAATCCAAGTTTATATGGTCAATTAATCCATGACAAAGAAGATGGTCTCTTTAAAAAATAGTGCTGTAAAAATTGGACAGCTACATGGGAAAGAATAAAACCAGACCACTTTCTTCCATCACAGGCAAAAATAAACTCAAAATGGATTAAAGACCTAAATGTGAGGCATGAACTCCTGAAAGAAAACATTAGTGGTAATCCCCTGGACATCAGCCTTCGTAAGTATATTTATGGATATGTCTCCTCAAGACAAGGGAAACAGAAGCAAAAGTAAACTACTGGAACAAACCAAAGTAAAAACTCAGACTTCTGCTGAATGATGTATTATTGAAAAAAAGTGCAGACTAAGATAGGTATTCTTGGAAATGTTGAGTCCACCATTTGGTAAGTAGTAAACAACTAAATAAATCTTCAGTATATTTGTATTTATGAATAGTATCAGGCAAAAGTTTCAAAAACAGGGCGCCTGGGTGGCTCAGTTGGTTAAGTGGCTGCCTTCGGCTCAGGTCAGATCCCACGGTCTTGGGATCAAGCCCGGCATCCGGCTCTCTGCTTAGCGGGGAGCCTGCTCCCTCCTCTCTTTCTCTGCCTGCCTCTCTGCCTATTTGTGGTCTCTGTCTGTTAAATAAATAAATAAAATCTTTAAAAAAAAAAGTTTCAAAAACACTTTTTAAAAAGTATCTATCTCTTAAATTTGCTCTTAGTTTCTTAATCTTTGCTTTTCTAATTATCCACTTTAAGCATGAAGGAGAAACATGTTGACTATCTACTACAAAAGAAAAAATCAGTTTAATTCTTTTTTATTGAAATCACCTAGGATTACAGACTCAGACATTACATATCTTTGATTTTAAGAATGAGTCATGACATTTTCATTCTACTTTGTAAGGTACATTTGTAATTTTAAGGCTTAATCCTCTCTCATTGCCAGTTCTATAGCACAACATTTCCAGTTTGAAATTCTTTATTTTCATAGATTTTGTTGGTTGCTTGCATTTTGGGAAAGATACATGGGTGATAAATTTAGAGTTTTCACATCACAGTGTTTTTCCTCTAACTCCATAGAATGCAAAAGTAACTATTTCCTCAACAAATAAATTATAAGGAAAAAAAGAATGGGAGGAGACATTTACAGATTAAATTATACTTTAAAGATTAAACCAAACAATTCTGTGAATATTTATGATCCTGATTTGAACAAACCAAAAGTAAATATATAAAATTGGGGAAGATTTATACACTGTTTGGCTATTAAATAACACCATAAAGATATTTTTTAAGGTATGGTAATGGTTTGTACTTGTGGTTTTTAAAAAAAGAATACCTATATTTTAGAGATAGGTAATGATGTATTTGTGGACAGTGTGATACAATGTCTTAGAAGTGCATCCAAGATTGAGGAAGGAGGGAATGTGTAGAGATACAGAAACCAGGATGTCATGAGTTGATAAATGCTGAGCTAGAGGAAGGGTATGGATGGGCTTTTATTATATGAATTTCCCACTTTTGTATATATTTGAAAGTTTCCATAATGGAACAAGAAGGAGGAAAAAAAAGGCTAGCTATTGTTTACTCTTTTCTATAAGTGTGGAAGACAGATCTGGATATACTGTTGCCTTGGCAAGAAAAGTGTTATTTATTCACTATTTCTTGCTGGAATGCTTGTTGGATTCCTTTCACTTAAATTTCAATAGTTTTACTATATTCATCTCTTAGTCTTTTAAAACTAATTCTATAAATTTTGTTAACTATCAAATTATATCTTTAGCTCTAAAATATCTTCTTCTTCATGTTTTAGTATCATTTTTGTATGTTCTGATTTCTTCAACAATTCTACACTCTTTTCCACATCACTCATCTTTTTTCTTCTCTGTTAAATTGTTTTTATTATTATTTTCCACATTCTGAGATCTGTAATGCTCATTCAGTTGTCTGTTGTATAGTTTCTGCTCTTAATTGGTTTTAAAACAATTTAAAATTCTTCTGCAACTTCATAACCTTCCTTCTATTACTGATCTTTCTTCAAACTTCTGTTTGCCTCTCAGATGGCTCCATTTTAATAGTCTCTCTTCTCTTCCCTTTTATCTCTCACCTTACATAGTCTTTTTTTTCTTCTTTTGTTAAAAGCAAATAGAATCTGAAATATTTTGCTGTATATATAAAATCTTTTTCAAGAATATGGTTTTAGATGCTTATAACAGCTTTACTCATAATTGCCAATAACTAGAAGCAACCAAAAGTGTTCTTCCATAGGTGAATGGATAAATAAACTGTGGTACAACCAGACTATAAAATATTATCCAGCTCTAAAAATAAATCAGCTATCAAGCCAAGAAAATACATGGAGAAATTTAAGTGTATATTACCAAGTGAAAGAAGCCAATCTGAAAAGGCTACATACTATATGGTTCCAACTTTATGACATTCTGGAAAAGGCAAAACTAAGGAGACAGTAAAAGATCAGTGGTTGCCAGGAGATGCTGGGGTGTGGGCAGTGATGAATAGGCAGAACACAGAGGATTTTTAAGGCAGTGGAAATAGTCTGGTATCTTAATGATGGATACACGTTATTCATTATGTATTTCTTCAAGCCCCACAAAATGTACAACACCAAGAATACTGTAAACTATGGTCTTTCAGTGATAATAATGTGTCATTGTAGGCTGACCGAGTGTCACAAATGTACTATTCTAGTGGGGAGTGTTGTTAATGGGGAAGATTATGCATGTGTGGAGGCAGGAAGTATATGGAAAGTTTCTATGCTTTCTGCTCAATTTTACTGCCCTAAAAAATAAAGTCTATTTCATGAATTTTTCTTCTCTTTGCATCTTGAACACTTCATGCTCAATTTTATTATGAAGTCTTTTCATAGATCTCTCTTCAAATTTCCTTATTTTTCAAAGATGGCAAGACCATCTATGTCTAGCATTTCTTCACAAAAACAGGCCAAGGGGATTTTTTTAGGCGTCCTTGTTTTTTACTTGTATGCTATTAGAGAAATTCCTTTTTTCCCAAGATTTTGTTTATTTATTTGAGAGAGAGAGCATCCACACATGAGTAGGGGGAGGGGTAAAGGGAGAGAATCTCAAGTAGAGTCTGTGTTGTACACAGAGCCAGACCCCAGGCTCAGTCTCACAACCCTGAGATCATGACCTGAGCTGAAACAAGAGTTCAACCAACAGAGCCACCCAGGTGCTCCTTAAGGAAATTCATTTAAAGCTCAAACTGGAGGACATGCTGCTTATGTGTTAACATAGTGTATAAGAGCAGGGAGGCCCACTAGGGCTATGAATGACCTCAACAGGCTAACTTCACCTCTGCCTGCTTTCTCTTCTGTTTTTCTTTTTTTTTTAAAGGATATTTATTTATCTGACAGAGAGACCACAAGCAGGGGGGAAGTGAGAGAGAGAGAAGCAGGCTTCCCTCTGAGCAAGGAGCCTGATGCGGGGCTTGATCCCAGGACCCTGGGATCATGACCCAAACCAAAGGCAGATGCTTAACGACTGAGTCACTCAGGCGCTTCTTCTTTTCTGTTTTTAAAGAAGCCTCTGGGTCAGTAGCTAGATTTGTTGAAACCCAGTCTTCTTCCAGGTACAACAACAGTCTTATTATTCTGGACCAGTCAACAAAACCAACGTTCCAGTCACAGAGCCTCTCACTCTGTAACAGGATCCCACTATTCTAGATCAACAGGTCCTGAAACCCCCAATTCAGTTTCATCTTGGAAGTGTCTGGAGTGTTCTGCCAACTCACTGCAGTCATTGTTACTGCAGCTTTTCTGTTCCTTTTACCTTTCTGAGTTCCCAGCTCCAGTGCCATTATGACATACGGGATAAGGCAACCACGTGACTCAATATGGCCCTACATGGGGTTTGATTGCTCAGTTTCTCACCCTGCTTCTCCAAATCCTGAAAGGGCTATGTCCTCCAGGGTATCAACTGCATATTTTCTCTGAGAGAATCCTCTTTAGATCCAGTGATTTACAAATAGATTCTTCTTTAGTCATGCCCTGCCCACACTGATTCTAGCATAAAGTATTTTAAGTTAGTGGCAGTTTTATGGAGCTATTCCTCAGTTTCCAGTTCGGTGCAGATTTCCCTCTATTTTTATATTTTCTAGATATTTTTCTTATAATAGAAAGGGATACTTCCCCTCCCCAATCCTCAAGCAAACATCCTTTCCAGAAAGAATAGCCACATTTCAGATAATAATTTTAAGTGCTCTGAAAAAGCAGTGTTCTTTACCTGTCTTTTCTTAATAGGTATCCTTGAAACTCCTTTTGATTGATTTCAATGCAAACACCTCTACCACAATAAACAGAAAGTTGCCAGGGATAAGTTTTTATTATCTCAAAGAGCAGCCTCAATAGACAACTAAACATGATGCTCAATTATTGCTAGGAAAAAAATGACTTAAGGACTAGTATTCTAAAAGCAAAACACAAAAAACAAACAAACAAACCTTCATTTGAGTTAGATGTCTTCTAACACTAAACTGTCTTGTAAACAGAACATCTCATAGAAGGTTAGCTCACTTAGCTACTCAGAGAGACACTGTTGCACCTTAATTAGTCTTGCTGAATTCATCAAGAATTCAAATTACTTTAAAATTAAAACTCTCGTGGGTCTGTTAATGAAGATTTTCTGTTAGATGATTGGTAATACTGCTTTGAAATTTTGCCAGGTCAAAGTTATTAGAGCAATGTTTCAGAGAAAAGAATTTGAGGGTCTTTATTTTCCAATTTGCTTAGGTTGTTGTCTGATGAAAATGTTAACCCCAACCATTTACTCCTTCACCTTCCTTTTTGTGAAGGTGAGATGATCATCTCTTCAACTACAACTCTTTTTTTCATTTTCATTGTAGATAATTAATTATACTATCCACACAATTGGCCATCAAAGCACATGGGTTTTCTCAAGAACATGGCAGTTTCATAATTTCAAGAATTCTCCGCTGTCCAAATATTATCAACATTACAGTTGTAAGAAATAACTTGGAAGGTTGCCTAAAGAATAAGCAGTTCATTAATTCCTCCTAATATCGCAAATTTTATCCTTGCATTAGTTAGACCATCAAAAAGCTGCACACTTACACTATGTTCTCTCAGATCTTCACTGAAGTGCTTCCTCTGTATTACATTTTGGGGTTATGCCCTCATTTTGCTCCAAGGAAAACAGTGCTGACAATAACAGTGGTAATTTTGATGCCAATATTATTCTTGCTGAGACTGGTACTCCCACAGTCTTCCCCTAGCACCCCTCTGTGTCTTTAACCAGCTGGTATCAGTGCTTCCATTTGCTCAGATCAAAAACTTTGGGGCTATCACTGCCTCCTCTTTTCCTTTGACATTCCACACATAATCCTCCATCACATTTTGTTGCCTCTTCTCTCAAAAAAAATTAATTAAATAAATAAAAAGAGAAAGCCCAGATGATAATTAGTTTTCATCATCTCTACTGCCACCATCATATAAGCTATGATTCCTACTCACCTGGATAAACCCAAAAGCCTCCTGCCAGAAGAATCAGATGACCTCACTAAAATCTAAGTCAGATCAAATCACTCCTCCAATTCTCCAGTAACCCCCATCACATGCAGAAAGCAACAAAGCATTTACAAGGTTCTTCCCAATCTGGCCCCTCATTAGCTACTGGACCTCATCTGCTGTCACTGTCCTCATTCCTTTGCTTCAGCCAAACTAGTCCCATTGTAATCCCTCAAACATTTATGAATAGCCATTGTGCTCCCTTTGCCTGGCATGCCTTTGTTCACATATACTCATTCTTTCTCACTGACCCATTAGGAGAGAACTCTAACCAGCAATCTTACTGAAAACTGAGACCATCCACATTCATCTTTGACACAGTTTCCCCTCACTCCTACTTTTTCCTTGCACTTATGGTCTCTTACCATACTATACATTTTGCTCCAATATTTTGACTGTTGCCTGCCTCCTCCTAGTTTAATGCAAACTCTCAATAAGTAGGGATTTTGACCTGCTTTGTTCACGGTGTTTGTGAGCCCACATATATGTAAGTTGCTTCATCTCCTTTTGGAACCAGGCCCAGTCCAAACTCACCAAACAACCCAACAAAATACGAATACATAAGCCCGGAAGAAAACATGCAAATAAAGAGATATAAATGAAAGAAAGAATTCAGAGTTAGAATGATACTATGTTCAAGATTTGAAGTATAACCTTTAAATGATATTCAAATGATCTTTCTATTGAATATCCTGAAGGCTGAATTAAAATCTGTTCTATCAAATTTCTCTTTCCTGCAAAATACATTACACATCTTAATGCAGTTGTGAGGAATAACCAATAATTTAATGTGAAGTACTTTATTCATCTAAGTCCTTGGTAAATAGTTGTTACTCTTATTAATTATATATTTTCAGTCCTGTACTCTGAACTTAAAATGTGATCTTCAGGTATTATTTCCCTTCATTTGTTTTCTTTTCTTTTCTTTTAATTTTGAAAAGTAGTTACAGAACATGGGGAACTGAATAATAATAATCACATCATGTTCTCAGTTAATGTGCATTTTACCGTTAAAGTAGTCAAGAAAATATTGTTCATCTAAATGTGTAGAACAAACACATCTTACAAACTCATTAGGACCCTTTTTAGTGCCTTTCCAGCTCTACTTCCAGCATAATTCTGGGATGCTATGTCTTAAATCTGGACCACTTCTATTAAGCAGGAAGAGCATATTCCTTGAATGGAGGTTCACAGATAAAAACCGCTTTTTCCAGTGGTTCTATCAGGATAATCTGCCTTTAGTCCTTGAGCTCCTGTAGGGATTCAAGATTGCAAATTTTAATTTCTATGGTACCATGCACTTACTGGTGCCCATAATTCTCTTTAAAGAAAAATACAAGATCTACTATCTTGTACAGTACTACCAAAATATCCAAATGATTTCCAGTTTGTAAAAAAATGTTAAAATAAATAGGCTCTCAGGTAGTTTACAGTGTCATTTTTTAAAATTTAGTTTTCTTTAGATAGTTGAATTTAAAGATTAATTAATGTTATATAAAGGCTTTATAAAAACTTCCAAAGAGCTTAAAGTTTTAGGCCTCAACTCTTTTATTTATTCACAGACATTCTAAAGGAGCTATTGCAGTAAAAAATGGAATTTTTGTTTATAGTTTCAATGGTATGTGCCTTTTATAAATGTTAACATTTATAATGTCATATATTTTTTGAGATTCAAAAGAAAGTAAAAATTCACACTAAAAAAGAAAAAGCTAAGTTCTTCAGGTTAAGGTCAATCTGTAACCTCATAAAATTTTTTGATACAATTTTCAATTTTAAGAAGTTGTTAAGAAGGATTATTTGTAGGGTCTAATCTCAATCTATTAAATCCAACCTTATCTAATGAGTTTAGTCTAATGGGCTTTCAAGAACTTCTGCATCAAACTCTTAAATCAAAACCTCCATCTGACCCTCTCTGCATGAAATACTAATGATTTATTTTGCACACAATTTAGCTCATATTAGGGTCAGTTAATACTATTAAGCCATGGCCCCATCTTATGCGCTCTACTGCAGCTGACTACAGAGGGTAGGAAGCTAGAAAAATTGAGAAGTATTATGATATGAATAGCCAATGACCTGAAAGAGAAGAAACTTGAAATCAGACCAGGACAGAGGAATGAGCATTTTTCCCTTAACTTTATTGACTGGAGAGAAATTTAGGGATAACATGCCGCAGTATTAGAAAGAAACAAGGCTGGCACTTCTGAGATTTATCTAAACTTAACCAATTCCCTTTGGTTTCAATGGCTTCATCTGGATAATGACATAAAGCAAAGAGTCGGACTACTTGACTGTTGATATTAATATTCTGTGATTCCAAAATTAAAGGTGATCATGATGACTTGGTAAGTACTGAATTGGTTATCAGAAGAAAAGTATTAGGAATCTGTTGTGAGTGGTATATTAAAGTTACTAATACCATATAGTATATTTAAAAGTTGCTAAGAGACAAGATCTTAAAAGTTGTCATCACACAGAAAAACGGTAACTATGTGAGGTGACGGGTGCCTCAACTAAACTTATTGTGGTAAACATTTTGCAACATATACACATATCAAATCATTAGGTTGTATACCTTAAACTTATACAATGCTGTATATCAATTATATCTCAATAAAACTGAGGGAAAATGCTACTTTTTGCCAACAGCTCCTTGCACGAGGAGTTTATGATCAATATATTGTCCAACAGTTTTAATGGTAAATATAAGTTGGATTGAAACTTCTACCTGTTTTACCTTTTTATTGTGAACTATATTTATAGAATACAAAAAACTTAATCAATATTTATAAAGTGAGGCATAACAGTCAATCAGGTCAAGAAACAGAACATCATTACACCCAGATGCCCTTCCCAACCCATTTAAATTTTTCGAACCACAGCCCTTTCTTTCACATGGAGGTAACCACTATCCCGACTTTATAGCACTGATTTCCTTATCTTAATCATGTTACCCCTACTTAATTTATCTTTGTCTATCTTTGAGCTTTGTACAAATGGAATTGTATTTTGTGTTCCTTTGTGATTTTCAGGGCTTTTTTTTCTTTAATTAAAAAGAAGTCTTGAGAGTGAATGAGATAGAGAGAGAGCAGGGAGAAGGGCAGAGGGAGAAAGAAAATCTCAAGTAGGCTCCACACTTAGCCAATAATACAAGGCTCAATCTCAAGACCCTGAGTTCATGATCTCAGCTGAAATAAAAAGCCAGACCAACTGAGCCATCCAAAACTGGAATAAAAATTCCAGTTTTATTCAATATAATGTTCAGAAATTTGAACTATGGCAGATTTTTTATTTCAATTGTATAATATTCTATCATACAACTATACCACACTTTTTAAAATCCATTCACTGGTAAAGAACATTGGGTTTGAATCCATTTTGGGGATATATTAAAGAATACCACTATGAACATAATATATATTTATTATGCAGCACATAACCATGCCTTTCTCTTGGAAATTATATATATATATATCTATGAGTGGAAATCAGGGTCACAGGATATGCATATCTTCAACTTAATTAGATAATGCTATACCATTTTGCAAAGTGGTTTTGCCAATTTACATAATTACCAGCAGTGCTTGAACATCCCTGATAGTTTTGTCACTATCTGATTGAGTAAATTTGTCAAGTTACTTTATTATACTCGTTCACTCATCTATCCATCATTCATTCAATAATTTTCAAGATTTTCTATGTCTTAGTCGGTGTGGCAGGCCCTGGGAATTTGAAAATAAATACAAGAGACACACTTCACTGTGTCCATTCCAAACTGAAATAATGATAAACAAATCCCAAGTGCCCCTCAGGATTCAGATTTCCACCAGCACTCCAGTGGGTCAAGGAAACTCTGAACTTGGGGTGCCTGGGTGGCTCAGTTGTTTTAGCATCTACCTTCAGCTGGGGTCATGATCCCAGGGTCCTGGGATTAAGCCCTGCATCAGGACTCCTGCTCTGTGGGGAGCCTTTTTCTCCCTCTCCCTCTGCCTGCTTATGCTCTTCTCTCAATCACTCTGTCAAATAAATAAATGATCTTTTAAAAAAAAAAACCCCCTATGAACATGATTTTTCAATAAAGATCCTACTGCAGAGGTAAAGAACCTAGAGCCTGCATCATCCCAGTAATAGTCAGAGATCATATTTAATAGCAGTTCAAGTTGCTTCACTTCTACTCTACTGGGTTGATATGTGCATTTTATTTGAGGACTACTTTTCTTTCATGTCACAAGAAATAATTTCCTGTATTGTTGCTTTGGAGGTTATAGGTTACATGTCTTAGTTTGACAAATTACTGGTGGAATGAAGAAAAGATGCTTCAAAGCAGCAACAAATGGTATATCGTGCTTCATTTCAGAATAATATTCAATCAGTTCAGTTTTTAAATAGGAACTCTTATTTCATTTAAATTCAATGGACACAATTTTCTGAGTGCCTCTGTTTTTGCACATGCATCTACTGTGCTCATAATTACAAAATCAGTGCATTTAAATCATGTACAAAGTCACTGAATCATTACAGCATTGGTACTCAGATACAAATGTACATTTGTGTGCATAAATATAGAAAAGAAAAGAGAAAAAGAACCTGAGAAAATCTGGCATTGAATATCAAGTAAAAGACTGAGCAGCATAGCAATTCTCTTATTCCCACACTAATTTGCCAGAGGAGTTAATTCTGGTGACCCAAGTCTGGCAGTGGTCCACATAGCATGCAACTGGAGAATTATATGTCATCTGTAGATGTATGAAAAAGGGATTTTTCTCAATTATATTACTCTACACTATTCTTAATCCTTTAAAAGTCATATGATTTGTAGATAAATGTTTCTTTTAAATAGGTATTGTTTTTGTTTTTGTTTTTGTTTTCTTTTGGTGGGATTCACTTAAGTAGTCTTTGGTGGGCATTTAAACCCTTGCAGAATGTCTTGATATTTTATGCAACTTGTCACTGCATTAACTTCAGAAAATATTAAAAAAGCATGAATCACATACAAAACAACAATCAAAGCAATTGTAGCCTTCGTGTAAATGGTAACTGCCAACAGAATATGTAAAGCTCATAGTTTTAGATTTGCGCTCGATACAGGACCCAAACAGCAGGGTTCTTTCTGTCATCAACAAATAAAAGACTGTGCAGACTTTGTCAAGTGCTCATCCTTCAGAGTGGTTGCCAGTACTGTTTACAGTCACAAATGCAAATTATTTACTACAGCGTATTAAGTAATAGGGTAGATTTATAGTAGCAGGAGAGGCTTATAAAACCACTGGCAAGATGTAGCTTGTAGAAGTAAACAAATTAACCCAAAGGAGCAGCTGGGGAAAGAAGTGCAGGCATATGTATGTGCATTTGGTTAAAATGCAATGTTGACTTCAAAATGGTGGGAAAAGAATTCTCTTCCTTCTCCTATGCTCACCCCAAGGCACAGAATCTAAACAGGATACTTTCAAATTTCATTGTTGTGTCTGCTGCTGGAAATCAGGTATAGTATATGTAAGTCTTCTATTATTGCTCTAAGTCTACAATCCTTCATAACAACCCCCACGGCTATAAAAGGAAATGGCTGTTACAAAAGTGTGTATTTTCATTGTCGGCTACAGAAAAATGAGCAGGGGATGAGAGAGCCCTAGGACTTACAGACTCGCCTCAATCTAAATATGGCTTGCAAACTATTTTTGCTTTATCATTTTGGAAATCACTACACACACACATGTGTGCCCACATTACTGTAGAGCACACTTCTGAAAGTTTCAAGTTTAAAAAAAAAAAGGCTCTTCCTTGGGTTACATAATTTTAATTATGTCTTCCTTCTGGCATTTTAGCAGGTGGCATTTCAGTGATCAATGAAGCTCTGGCATCTGTGCTTCCTTGTATATTATGCTAGTCTGCCAGTCCACTGATCTAGAATTACATTACTGTCACCATCATTTTTAGATGCCTATAAAAACCAGGTCTTCTGGCACCTTCCCTCATTTTCTAGCATGAGAGTTATTCCAAATTCCAAATTCCTTTATATTATATTCTTAAGGAAACATTTTTGTTCCAAAATTACTTTTCTTTAACCCTTTGCTTCTTTTAAGACCCTTAAACCTATGGCATGTGTAGTACTCAAGACATTGGAATAGACATGTCAGAACAAAAAAACTTAACATTAGAAACTTAATAAACTGTAGTTGAATGATTGGAGATGCCAAGTGTGCCTGAGAAATACGGCATCTGGACATTTCAAATCACTTCCATCCTGCATAATGTCACTGTGTATGCCTTTGGCTTTGGTGTGGTGTTTAAAACATGTCATGTCTACCATTTCATCCGATCTTCACAGTATTCTTGTAAACTAGGCAGGAACGGTATTCATTCAATGTTTACTGAATATCTCTTGTGTGCCGGGCACTGTTCTTGGCACTAGGGATAGCAAAATAAATAAACAATACTTCCCTGTTTAAAGGAAGGGGGATATTATTCTAGAGGTTATCATTGCCAATCTGCAATTGTGGAAACATAAGTTCTAAGAATTAAAGGTTAACCCCGAGTAAGATGTTGGTTTCCAGGTTACTTGTAACACTTCTCCCGATTGGTGCTAATTACTGCAAAGTACGATGATGACAAACCCTGAGTGGAAATATTCAGTTTGTTCATTTGAATGGTAACCCTCAGCTTGTGCTTGACAATATAGGATGCAAACTTTAAATAGGCTCTCTAAAGGATTTGAAATTTTTAATTGCACTGGGGAAAAATACTTTTGTTGTATGTATCAGATTTATTGTGTCAATTGATCCTAGTGACTTGTGAGCAGAAAACAAGAGATTCTTTCTCACTGAGTCCCCTTCAGACAATCACTGTAACATCTTCCTTCCTTTCTTCTTCTTTTTCAAGTTGTTTTTTGGCATTTCAAAGACTAGTCCAGTTTAACATAATCACTCATTCAGTTGAAAATTTTTCTTTTTTCCAGCTGAAGCCTGGACTCAAGACACCCATATGAGCAGGGGCTAGAGCCAACTTCTTTAATCCTCACTTCACTCTTCTGGGCTTTTCCCCCATTCACAGTGCTGCCTCTTGATTCATCAGGTTGGACAGAGGAGACAAAGGAGAAGCAAAAAAGTAGACAGGTCTGACTTGACTGGTATAGGTATAACCTAACCCTGGGGCCCTATGGATTCTGGGTAATGATTCTGTGTCTTTCCTCAATCCTTTTTTGCAGTAGTTTACCTCACACAACTTCCAAGTAAATCACCTCACCCTCAAAGGTGATCTATCCCCATGACTCTTGGCTGGTGTCTCCTTCAGACCTAAGCCTGGGACACGTCTATGGAGTCCACATCAGGTTCATGGGGAAAATGTACCTTTGCACTGACAAGCTCTAGAAGGAGAGGCCATTTCTGGAATGGTGCTCTGACTCTGCTCTCAAAGCTGAGCTCTCCTGCCACCTCCCTGACAGCCACTGACCTTAATATTTTTATAGGCGTGAATCAGATACCCATATACAACCTCATCCTCCAGGAGACTCAAGTGAAGCATGCCCGAGGTTACTTTGGAATTTTCCCTTATTTGGCATGAAGTGAAGGAGAAAGAACCCCTTTCCTCTGCACCGAAGATGGGAAATGCTACATTATTCCATCTAGCTTGTCTCTGAAGAAATCCCATTTATCACACTTCATCAACACATAAGCCAAATGGAGACTGTCTTGGTTCTAATTACCATAACAAAATACTACAGACGAAGTGGCTTAAACAACAAATATTCATTTCTCACAGTTCTAGAGGCTGGGAAGTACAATATCAAGGTACCAGAAGATTTGGTTCTTTTAGTTATTCTTTTTTTTTTTAAAGTAGGTTCCACAACCAATGTGGGGCTTGAACTAAAGACCATGAGATCCAAGAGTCACATGTTCTATCGACTGAGCTAGTCAGGTGCCCCCAAATTTAGTACTTAGTGAGGGCTTTCTTCCTGTCTTACAGATGGCTTGTCCCCTTGCTATGTCTTCACATGAAGACATAGGGGGGTGGGGGTGGAGAGAAAAAGAGAGTGAAAGAGCATACTTCTTTGTGTCTCTTAGGTCTCTATTCCCAACATGAGTGCTCCCCCCTTATAATCTAATTACTGTCCAGAAGTTCCATCTCCAAAATCATCACATTGAGGTTAGGGCTTCAATGTATGAATTTTGGGGGAACACAATTCAGTCCATAACAGAGGATGATGTGCCAATTCTCCTCCAAACCATCTTTGGTCACCCCTTTTGAAGATCTGCTTGTAAAATTTAAGGACTCTATTTGTGGTGGGGGTACTTAGGCTCATTTTTATCAGTTTTGTGAATTCCCCAGCCATCCTGAGACAGGAAGAATAACGTCTGAACACCCTTTTAATACATGAATGCTTAAAAAACTAACCTCATTCATTTATAGAGCCTTGTCTTTTCTTTTAAATACTGTTTGTCTCCTATTTGCATTTTTATTGTTTTGTGTTCCCTGTATTTTCACATATAAAAATCATCTAGCTCTAGAATAAATGACCTGTCCAATAGAACCTTTTGTGATGATGGAAAATTCTGCCCTGTCCAATATGGTAGCCAATATCTATCTCTGACTACAGAGTATATGTAACGTGGCTAATGCAACAAAGATGTGAATTTCTAATGTTATTTACTTTAAGTTTTCATTTAAATTAAACTACACTAAATTAGGTTAAAAACTTAATTAACTTTAGATTTAAATAGCCACATACATTTAGGATTTACCTATCAGATAGTATAGTACCAAATGACCAAAATTTTGATCTCTTTTTCTTTTGCCTTATACAGCAAATATCCAGAATGATGTGTCACTGATAGGGCATTATGTTTTTCTACTCAGTAAATGCTGAAAGAGTGTTATTTCATTAATTCACATAGCCAAAATTACGACTTAAATATGTCTAGTTGGTGATATTAGAAAAAGTCACTTACTTGCAATAATATTCCAAAATACCAAATGATGTCCCTTTCTCTTTGTTACTGCCACTATGCCTATGCCCTTCTCTACTTCATGCATAACGTGATTTTGGAAGGTAGGACTTGACATAGTGTACATCCTTTATTCTTCAAAGAAGCTTTAGAACAATGACTATACAAGATCTAAGACTGAATGCTGCTAGAACAAGGATACAATAGTTCATATGGTTTCCAAGGCCAATCCTCATGGAAAAGATGGACTGCAGTGGCCACGTTGGGAATCAGATAGTTTATATCTATTTCATAACACTTTAAAGGAATAGAGGACATACTTAAGTCATGCAGTGCTCACTACTCATTTCAGGCTAACTCCCTGCGTGCAGTGAATTTTCCTGTTTTATGGATCTGTCCTTGCTTCTTGCAATGTACAATGTCTTTATACAAACAAAACCATACCTCTTTTGGTAACTGTACTCTACATTCAACTGGCTATTCCTGAGATTTACTAGGTGCCTCCATGTTACTTTTAATCTAGATTTACAGTTTTTCTGTGTGTGTGTGTGTGTGTGTGTGAGTGTGTGTGTGTGTGTGTGTGTAGGTTCTACTTGTTAGTTTGCTGAAACATCCCGGATCTATCCACTGTTCACCAGTTTAAGTAGAATATCATTGACATTGAGGTTCAGTGCATATGCTACGAGCACATGCCAAGATTTTGTCGGTTACTAATTCTGTCCTTTGAAACAATGGGTGGCACAGAAGCAATACTGATGCCAATGCATAGAAATCATATGTGTATTCTGAATCATTTGTAAATTTCCAACAACCCTTTAGACTACTGCAAAAACCTTCCATTTGTTCTAGAACTTCACTTTGAAGTTATGTTCTAAGGGATGGAGGGAAACCAGATATCAATTTTCTGGGAATAATCCTATAGGAGGAGATAACCCATCAAGATTTTAAATCCTCAGAACAAATTCTAAAGGAAAAAATATGTTTTGCTCCTGGACACCAACTATTCTGATTGTAGTGGTTTTAATCCACTCCAGTAACTTCATATAGTATTATTGGAATCTGCTGGGAAATAATATTATTATCAGACTCATTGGGGTTTTTTTAATTTTTAATTTTTTATAAACATATATTTTTATCCCCAGGGCTACAGGTCTGTGAATCGCCAGATGTACACACTTCATAGCACTCACCATAGCACATACCCTCCCCAATGTCCATAACCCACCCCCCTCTCCCAGCCCTCCTCCCCCAGCAACCCTCAGTTTGTTTTGTGAGATTAAGAGTCACTTATGGTTTGTCTCCCTCCCAATCTCATCTTGTTTCATTTATTCTTCTCCTTCTCCTTCTCCCCTTAACCCCCCAATGTTGCATCTCCACTTCCTCATATCAGGGAGATCATATGATAGACTCATTGGTTTTGACATAATCAGGTCCATAGTACTATTTTGGACTAAAGGTGGTGAATGAAGTCAACAGCCACAGAAAATAGTAAATCAATTATCAATGTAGACTTTTAGAGTTGAAGAAGCTATCAGATACACATGTTGGTACATTAAAGCACTTTAATACAGGTATGATTTAAAATTCTTCATTCCTTGAGTATGAATCATGACATGAATAAAAACATTCTGTTCCAACTTCTCCCTAAAGACTATCCCAGCTGCTTTATTTTGTATGTCTTTTACATTTTCCAGAATCTTATGGTACTTGCTGCTATTACCTAATTTGGCAATTTAATTTCTTCTAGTACCACCTTGTGCTTATGGACGAGGACATGACTCAAATATTTTCTAAATTTTTCATAGCACTTAGTATGATGATGGGAATAGAAGACATATAATAAATGTTTGGGTTTTTTTGTTTGTAGTAAGTATAATGCCAACCATTTGGGGCAAGGAGAAACTAGAATTAATTTACTGCAGTGATTAAGCACTAACACCTCATATACTCAGGTAAAGTACTCTGCTTTGTGTTTGGTTTTGTTTGGTTTTGTTTTTGTCTTAAGGTACTCTGTGCTTTAAATAAGTTTGCAATTGTCTTTTTGTGTGATCATATATGAAAGCACACTTGCTCCCAAAAGGTTAAGTTCTGGGGCTCATTTATTAGTTCATTATTTGATAAGACTATGATTCTCCTTTTCTTTTAGATGTATTTTTTCTGAGCTGTGATCAGGCTGGGTTTTTTTTCCCCCATTTCATTGTAGTATCCCTAAACCAGAGGGCACAGAATCTCTTTCTTAATTATTATTTTTTTCCTGGAAAAGGAAGAAAATTGTTTAACACACAGAACCATCTTATTCCTACAGTGAAACACTAACAGAGGAAGACACACAGCACCCAGGGGTTAGGTGGGATCTATTTATCAAAAGCAAACACACAGTACTCTCCAATGGAATAAGAGCCACCACAGCAACTTCACCTCTCCGTCAAGCATCCTGCATCCGTTCGCTCAGATGGGTGGAAAAGAGACAAGGTAGAAGAAAGAAAGACATTGGGAAAATGTTTTCAGCTGTAACCTTTGTTAAAATAACAGCCCTGTTTATGAGGAAAAGCTGGATAATCACTACCAAGTACAAACTACTCCACAACTGCCTTTAAAGTCGTCGGGAGTCTAAGCAAGTTCTGGAGTATCATTTAAGGTATTGGAAGATAATGGAAAATTCTCTATGGCACTGAGGCAATTGGATTCTCTTCTACTAAGTTCCTTTCAACACCATAGAAAAAAAAAATTACCTTTCCTTTTTCATCATCCTTTTCTTTTTTTTTTTTTAATATTTTATTTATTGGGGCGCCTGGGTGGCTCAGTGGGTTAAGCCGCTGCCTTCGGCTCAGGTCATGATCTCAAGGTCCTGGGATCGAGTCCCGCATCAGGCTCTCTGCTCAGCAGGGAGCCTGCTTCCTCCTCTCTCTCTCTGCCTGCCTCTCTGCCTACTTGTGATCTCTGTCTGTCGAATAAATAAATAAAATCTTTTAAAAAAAATTTAAAAAAGATTTTATTTATTTATTCGACAGAGAGAAATCACAAGTAGACAGAGAGGCAGACAGAGAGAGAGAGAGGGAAGCAGGCTCCCTGCCGAGCAGAGAGCCCTACGTGGGACTCGATTCCAGGACCCTGAGATCATGACCTGAGCTGAAGGCAGCAGCTTAACCCATTGAGGCACCCAGGCACCCCATCATCCTTTTCTTATACTCATGTCTTACACCCCTACCTTTGCTCACTTCAGTGTACTGAAGTACATTAGACTTTTGCAACAAGCTGTTTTCATAAGGTAAGTCACTGTTTTTTAACCCACACCCAAGAAAAGAAAATGGGAGTAGTCAGAAAGTTAATTCACAGATACCTGGAGATCTGAGCTTTCCAGAAGTGCTTACTGGGGACTGAGAACTGTGTTCCACCATGGGAGTCAGGGACACAATGGAAATAAATACAAACTTCTAAGACTGCTTTCAATCGAAGCAACATAAAGAGGACACAAAATGGAGGTTCAAAATGAAAATAAGTCTCTTGCAAAATATTCCCTTAGGAATATTAAACTATGACCAAATATGGAATTTTCAAGAGCTAGGAAACTCTTTTAAATAAACTGTAAAACACAATAGAACTTTTTCAACACACAACATAGTGCTTAACATCAGGAATATGTCCGATTACTATTGTAATACATTGACTACAATCTATGCGATAAAACTATATTGTATAATTATTGGACCAACATCTGTAAAATGTTTATTATAGCACCCATTAACCACTAGAATAGGAAAACTATCAATTTTAACAGAAAACATTAGCTTTTTTTTGAGTAATTAATACTTTCAACAACCATGATAATTTGTGATTTACTAGGCCTACTCTGTTAAGTAAAATCATGACTATTCACTTGCAGAATAACCGCTATTCCTAAGGTCACCTTTCAATGGTGGGCCAATGAGTCCTAGAGGTACTCAAGGAAAACTCTAATAATACTACATAGTTTCCTTTAACTACTACTTCAGAGAGCATAAATCTTGACTTAGCAGTTGACCAACCATGTAGATATGGCTGAGTGACATAACTCTAATATGTAGTTTCTACTCTACAAAAGGGAGAATAAAATACATATATATCACTGAGTTATTATAAAATTAAATGAAATAATGCATGTAAGCCATGTAATTAACACTCAGTAAATATGGATTTCCTCCTAAATTTAAAAGCATTAAATTTATATTTGAATAATGTCTGTTAAAGAATGAAACTTCTGTTTGAACCATAGCATACACCTAAGGAAGCATACCTCAGGATCGACATACCTGTGGCTGTTGAAATGGTTCTACAATATTTGTGAGATCCTGATCAAAGGTGAAATCATATTTGAATGAATCCGTGGCACTGTCAACTTATTAGTGTAATTAAAAGAGGTTGCTGAATGATGGTTTTCAACAGAGATTACAATGGCCATTACCCTAGGTTCATAAGAGGGAGTATGCATTCATTTCAAATGTAATGAATCTTTAACATAACTCATCTTTTTAAGATTCCACAGTTCGTAGAAATGGCTTTTGTGGAAAAAAAAATTTCTGCATTGAAATCTAAGATTCGGCATCTTTAATTTATTGTGGATCTTATAAAAAGCACTGAACCAAGAAGACACATGGTTAATTATGTGTCACTTTAGAAGAAATGTACCACACAGTGAACAAAAATGACTTCTGTAAAGTGTACTTTATAACCTAATTGGTTACTTGCACCTTATAAATTAGAGCTAATTAGCAAAAAGATACTTCTGCATCTCAGAGTGGTTATGTCGCTTGGCCAGAATTACACAGTCAGTCAATTGCCAAGTCAACATTTAAGCTCAAGTCTTCTCCATTCAAAGTTACTATTTATTCTATTTACTGTGTTCTTTAAAGAATTAGTAAGAAGAAATGAGTGGTATTCAGACTTTTCATGAAAGTTGCTAGTACACTTATCAACCTAAGTTTGGTCAAAAGTTAATTGTCTTTATTGTTTGTATTACCTTTTGAAAAGTAAGCCTTTTCTTTGTAAACTTGGATCTCTCCTTTTTTCTTTGGTTCCCTTATTTAGTAAATAAATTTTATATTTAACCTATATCATATAGTATTATGAAATTAATTTCTAGAGCCAATTTTACAAAATTCAGATTAATAAAATATTTTATTTTATTATTTTTATAAAGATTTTATTTATTTGACAAAGAGAGAGAGAGAGAGAGACCAGAAGCAGGGGGAGCGGCAGGCAGTGGGAGAAGCAGGCTCCCCGCTGAGCAGGGAGCCCTATGACTCTGGGCTTGATCCTAGGACCTGGGATCATGACCTGAGCCAAAGGCAGACACTTAACTGACTGAGTCACCCAAGCACCCCAATAAAAATATTTTAAATAATGTACAACAAGAATACTGACCAAGCAAAATAGATACTGGCAATACAAAACAAAAAGAGAATGAGTAACAAATTTGTTATCTATCAATAAAAACTTTACTTGTTCGAATTTTTAAATAATGGTCCCAATTCCTAAAGTCAATGAATTTTATATAATGCAATAACTTATTATGTAAAGATAAGGTCTTAAAATGATGTTGCAAAATGAGAAATCAATGTTAAGTATAATGCTTAAGTATCAGCAGTAAGTAGTTCTCATTTTTCCTTCATTGAAACTATTCCCTGGAGGCACCTGGGTGGCTCAGTCAGTTAAGTGTCTACACAGGATCTCAGGATCCTGGGATCCAGCACCACATCAGGCTCTCTTCTCAGCGGGGAGCCTGCTTCTTCCTATCTGTCTGCCTGCTGCTCCCCCTGCTTGTGCTCTGTCAAATAAATAAATAAAATATTAAAAAGAAAGAAAGAAGAAAGAAAGAAAGAAAGAAAGAAAGAAAGAAAGAAAGAAAGAAAGAAAGAAAGAAGCAAACTACTTCCTAATCTGAATGGTTTTTATTAATCATAACTGTTTAGGAGGAGGTTGGCTGTATCTTTTCCACTCTCTCAGATTATCCATACAGATTTATTTTTATTAAAAGAAACATAAAAAGTAAAACCATTTTAATTTTTAATAAATTTTCTTTTCTTCATTTCTTTGTTTTCATTGTTTCTTTTGAAGCCATTTCTCAAGATTAAAATAACTTATTATGCTTGGAATATCTAGAGGTTGGTTAAAGAAATATAAAAGATTGATTGTTGAGACATTCCTAATATAAGTTTTATACCTGAACGCTCTTCAATCATTCAGAGAACCATTTCCTGCTGGGAGTGTGCTGCAATAAATACCTGAATAAAAATACCTGAATACCTAAAAAAAAAAAAAAATACCTGGTAATGCACTAGGGCAGAGAAGTAAACTGAAGACCCAAAAGAACTATGTCAACCTTTTTAAAAAAGAGATTACAGAATAGATTTGTGGCTATTAACATTTTGATCAACAGCTACAATAAGAAATACATCTCATATCTTGATCCAACATGCATATGTATCAATGTTAAATCATCAAACAATACTTTCCCTCAACTATAAAAATGCTTGTCTTATTAGAAGAAAGATAATGACAAATTAAAAACAACAACAGAAGTAAAAAAAAAAAAATGAATATAGTTCTTAAATTTACGGCAACTATTACCATAAAGTTAGGATACATAATTTTCAAACCATCAGGAAAATAACTCCTTGAGTTTTTTTGAGCTATTCTAAGATTTGAGCTATTTGAGCTATTCTAAGAAAAGTCAATCAAAATGAAACAAAATGATATATAAAATTGAAAATATGGACAAGAAGACAAAGCTAAGTCCTAATAAAACAACAACTGCAATATATGTACAGAACATAGAAAGACAAAGAACTATGAAATTAATAGTATGGAAAAAGATAAATCAGACAAATATGAGCCCAAGGAAAGTTCCAGTAATACTAACCCTTGAAAGCACAAAATTTAAGGCAAATAAATAAATAAATTAATTAAAATAATATTAAAAAATAGAGTACAAAAATGTTATATACTTTTAAAAATAAGCAATAGATAGACAAGATGCATTCATCATAAATACATGTATATCAAACAATAAATCTTTGAAATATATAAAGGATTAACTGACAAAACAAGAGGAAGGAAGTGATATATGAGAAATCTGGATTAAATATTTTGTCATACCCTTTTCAGAAAATGTAAATCATACCAAAAAATGCAATTATGCAGAAAACCTCAACAGCAATAACAACAACAAACAACTTTACAACCATTGCTGGGTTTAAGCCATCATACATATATGAAATTCTCAAATCAGAATGTACAATCTGTTTAAGTATGTATAAACAGTTACAAAATTGGTCATTTATTAGGTCAAAAGAATCTCTTAATAAATTTCAAAGGATCCACACCCTGCTAACGATATTCTGCAATTTTTTTCTGTTCTCATTTATTTTTCCACCTTTCTCTCCACCCCTTCTTTCTTCCCTCCCTCCCCCCACCTCAGGCTCTGTCCCTCACTCCTTTACTCTATCTGTAAGTTTCATTGTGGCACCATCTACATATAGAAAAGTGTACAAATCATAATTGTACACTTAGTTAATGTTAACAAAGTGAACAAATCAGTATGACCAGTATTACAAAGAATCTAAAAAGCTCCTTTCTTATACTCTTCTAGATGTTATCCCACTACAAGTGATACCTCACTACAAGTGATTTCTAATAGTGGAATCATATAATATGTACTTTTTGTATGATGTCCTTTGTTCAACATTATGCTGTGAGTTTTATCCAGTTAGTAGCTTTTATTTTTTCTTTTATTTTCTTCTTACACTTTTAAGGTATTCAAATATTGCAATGTATTTATGGACACCTTAGTTTTTAAAGATATTTTCAGTTCCTGGGCTTCCACAGAATAAATTTGTACACGTCTTCTTGTGAGGAAATGTACACATTTCTTTTGGTTATATGTAGGTTATAGGTATACATATATTAAATTAAGTTATAAGGTATACATATATTAAACTTTAGTAAATAAAAGTTTCCAAAGTGCTTGTATCGATTTACATACTCATTCTTAATGTACGAGGGGTTTCAATTGTTTTGCATCCTTGCCAACACTTGGAATGGTTTTTCTTTTTTATAGTAGCCATTGGTGATATTTGGTATTTTGTTACAAATTCAATCTTTGTTTCTATAATGAAATTAATTTGTTTTCATATTTCTATTGATCGTTTGGATATTCTCTTACAAAGTGCTTTTTCAAGACCTTTGCTCACTTCTACATTTAACTGTCTTTTGATTATTGATTTGTAGAAATTCTTTATATATTATGGATTCAAGACCTTTGCTAGATGAAAGTATTGTGAATACATTCTCCAATTCTATGGCTGGGTTTTTCCACTACTTGATATCATTCAATGAGTAGAAATTTGTAGTTAAAATGTTACTTTGTTTACTTTATTTTTCTTCATTTTTTCTACATGGTTAGTGCCACTTATATGCTATTTTAGTAATCTTTGTTAACACACCATATCATGAAAAGATTTCCTTAAGATTTTGTTTTTTTTTTTTTTTAGAAAGCCTTACTGTTTTGCCTTTCACATTTATTTCTACAATGCACCTGGATTTTTTTTTTTTAAATTATAGTCAATGCACCTCTTTTTTAAAAATTTATCTTTTCTGAAGTTGGGTCATATCTTTAAATATTATCTTCAGTTTTGAAGCAAATACTGCATAGTACCACCAATGTAAAATAACTTTAAAAAAATAGCTTAATCTAGAAATGTTCTCATAGAATTCAATGTTATTCTCTAAACAATGACATGCTGAAGTGTACAAGACTAGAAATCAGGTGATTTTTCATTGACCACAGCTGCCAGAATAGAAGGAAATCAGTCTCTAGACATCATTCTTCTCAGCCACAACATGTGTGGATTTTAATCCAGGTTCTTACATAAGATCTTTCCTTCCAATTCTAACTTTTTCTCTCCTGAATACTTTTATGCCATCTTGTTTGCTTAAAGGAAGATATTGTAATGGATACCCATTTTATTTGTTTTTAAGATTTTATTTATTTATTTGATAGAGATCACAAGTAGGCACAGAGGCAGGAAGAGAGAGAGAGAGAGAGAGGAGGAAGCAGGCTCCCTGCTGAGCAGGGAGCCCGATGCGGGGCTCGATCCCAGAACCTTGGGATCATGACCTGAGCTGAAGGCAGAGGCTTTAGCCCACTGAGCCACCCAGGCTCCCTTGGATACCGATTTTAAATGATTACATTTCAATTATGTTAAAACTTAACAAAATAAAAGTATTTCCCCAAATACCACCCATCCTTGCACAACAGCTGCTTTATTTTGCAATATTTATTTATTTTTCTTTCTTTCTACTTACTTACCTATACATGTTTACATACTTCATTTATTCAATCATAGTTTGTTTGTTTTGCTTTGTTTTGTGTTTTTGGTTTTGTTTTTGTTTTTGTTTTATAACAAGTAGTCAGCAAGGCAGGCAGAGAGAGGGAGGGGGTAGCAGGTTCCCTGCTGAGCAGAGAGCCTGATGTGGGGCTTGATCCCAGGACCATGGGATCATGACCTGAGCTGAAGGCAGAGGCTTAACCCACTGAGCCATGCAGGCGCCCCTCAATCATAGTTTTTTAATATAAATCCACTATTCGAGTCCTTAGAATGCGTAATTCACCATTGCAGTCTTGAGCTTCTCTGGGTAAAGAGAAGCTTACTTCATGGTCTTTATGGGGAAGTTCAATTTAAGTCACAGCCAAAACAAAGTAAGATTCAAAATAAATGAGACTGAATCAAACCACACAATATATTTAATATCTTACTTTTCACACAAAAAGGGAAGGCATGAAGAATCTAACGATTAAGTAATTCTATAGCTTCAAATATACATACACATGAAAAAAAAAATCCTTTGATAATGTAACAGTCAGATTCTCTTGATTTTGATCTCATCCTGGCCTCTAACATGAACTTGCAAATAACTTCCTTATAAGGAATAATACTTTCCCAGCTTCTGACCCCTTGTGACCCCCAATAATACCACCCCAGGAAACTAGACTCAGTATAATTTAAAAAATGATTACTATAATAAGAATAGTATTTGGAGGGGCGCCTGGGTGGCTCAGTAGGTTAAGCCGCTGCCTTCGGCTCAGGTCATGATCTTGGGGTCCTGAGATCGAGTCCCGCATCGGGCTCTCTGCTCAGCAGGGAGCCTGCTTCCCTCTCTCTCTCTCTCTGCCTGCCTCTCCATCTACTTGTGATTTCTCTCTGTCAAATAAATAAATAAAATCTTTAAAAAAAAATAAAATAAAAAAAAAGAATAGTATTTAGAAAATAATTATTACACTGTAATAGTTAAAATTAACCACCCTCAGAAATTCAGTATCTTTTAAGCATTCCTAATGTAATAAATTGGAACTATAAGATTATAGTCATTTTAAGTGAGAGTAATTATTTAGTAACACTGACTTAGAATAAAATATTTGCTTCTAATATAAAAGAAAGCAACTTTATACTTCCAGATATTTAAGTAACTGAATTTGTAAACTGCATCCGTAAGAAATCTCAAGAGTTCTTATTCCATAAAAATAGGGCACGTATTGCAGGGAGCACAGGGTGTGGTGCATAAGCAGTGAATCTTGGAATACTGAAAAAAATAAAATAAGATTTAATAAATTAAAAAGTTAAGGAGCTCCGCAAAAAAATATTTTTTAAATATGAACCCCCCAAAATTATTGTAGTAATATGATCCTTTTTTATCAAGGCTAAAATGACACAGTCATGAAATGCAGTCACTCAAAGGGTCATCTTTTTTGTGTAAGGAGCAGAACAAATGTGTCTTTAAGACTAGTGGGCGCAAAATGATTGAAACATTGACTTACTGACATTCAGGGTTTTTTTTCCCCTCTGCTCGTAACAGCAAAAATGAGTTTATAAATTACCTGTGTATGCAACACACACGGTTTGAAAGCTGCTCTTTAGCTGCCACAACCCAGTGGAAATAAAAGGACAGCAATTAAACAAGCATCCTAATTAACATAAACTCTGAGGAATACATGAACAGAGTGCCAAGAGGCATTCATTCATTTTCATGCCAGAATGTGCTTTATTTAAGCATAGTGCAAATCACCAAAGCATTTGAAATCTATGCTAAGGTAAGACATTCTTGTTAATGGAGATGTCTTTGGGCAAACTACACTGAATGAGGAATGACTGTGCCATCTAACATCAATTTTCACTATGAAAAGAAGACTTACATTATAGTGAACATATTCATACTGACTGTGATGCATCTTCACAATTTCAAAATAATTAGTCAAGTTGGGCATATCAGCCAAAAACTACTAGACATACCAGATGTATTAAATAGTGAAGAAACAAAATAATAAAATAGAACAAACTATTAATTAACTAAAATTTTTGTAGTTTAATACTTAAATAATCACTATTCTCAAAGTAGTCTTATTTTTGTCAATTCTGTGACAAAAATACTGTGACAAAATACTTATATTGCTCTGAAACTTTTCATTTATATCTACCCGTCCTTGCCTCTTGAGGTCAAGGGGGAACATAGTCAGTTTTCATGAACAGACCTTAACCTTTATATATTTATAAAATAAATTATGTCTTCCCCTCACATTCTCCTCTTCCTAAGATAACAGTCAACTATTCCTCATTAACTTTTTTTGCACTGACTTGTTTCCCTTATGAATATGTCCAGTTTGTCCATAATGGTGTGCAATATTCCAGTAAGGCCATTGCAGGACAGGTTAAGCAGGGTTTCTACATGCTGGTTCTAGCTACTCTTTACATAGCCATCATCAGATTACATTGGCCACATCATAATACTGATCACATCACTCTAAGGCCTCATACAGACTCAACCAAAGCCAATCTGAGTCCTTTTTTTTTCCCCAAAAAACATTATTTAGCCACATCCTTCATGTTTATTATTTAGAGTTAAATGTAGTGGGAAGGAGGGCTTCCCATTATTCCATCCTGTGCTCGTTAGAATACTTTTCATTTCAACTGCAATATCAGAATTGCACTGTTAAATGCTTCCCAATACCTTCAAATTATCTTCTGAAATCCCATGCTATGAAAATGCGACTAACTTTTGTGTAGAGGCCACTTTTAGGCAACAGCTTTGAAAAATGGAAAGCTGAGTAACGAAAAAGGGCCCACAGTGACCACTGGGCTGACTGCAAACAGGCCCTTTAACGATCCACCTGGAAATATCCATAAATCCTAGCTGTCCAATGGCCTACTTTATAATCAGACACAGGCACCAAAAAAGGAAAATTCCTTTTTCTCATATCTCCTCTCCTCCCCCTTAACTATAGCCCCCCTCCACTGCCTCCTGGGGTTAGGAGTTACACAGTTTGGTAGTCAGGGCCAGGGTTCCCAACAAGAAAATATGGAGTCAGGACAACTAAAATAAAACAGCATTGACATCCTGTTTTGTAGCTTAGCCAGGACTGCGCGAACATTCTGCTTTGCAGCCCTTTGCATAAATGACTTCTGCAAAATGTCCTAAAATAAGAGAATTAACCACAAAGCATTGGCCACTATCACAAACATGGGAGAGAGTCAGGACATAAGTCCCTAGATGTCAGCAAAAGAAGACCGTCAGCACAGACATTAAGCTAATAGGTAAACAGATAGGTGACTAAAGCCCTGATTGGCACGACTCAGCACACCCTGATTGCTTAAGAAAGTTCTGCAAAAGAGCTCATAATATCCCCAAACTTAGAAACTCCTTGGCCCCCCTCCTTCTCCAGGACCTTTATACTCTCGCACAGTAAACTTTGCTTTGCTGCCCACCACTATTTGTCTCGTCCACCACTTAATTCTTCAAAAGCAGCGTGACCAAGAACTGCAGGCACTAAGAGGACAAAAAATCCCGTAACACTGGCTAACAGTCTCTCCTTTGCTGTCCTGCCCACTGCTCCCCTTCAGCATATTCAGTAAACTTCTATTTCCTTTGTTCTGCCTTAGGTAAATTCTTCCACTGCCCACACCACCCACCTCTACCTGAAGAGGTTACCCAATATTTGCAAATTCAGAAATCTGACTTTTTGATCCCTATGTATTGTCCAACTTAAACTTCATAATAACTTCTGTTTTCACAAAGGTCTGGTCACTTCCAGTGGCGTAATGACTAAGAACAGAGATCTGGCACCAGATGGCCTCATTTTTAATTCAAATTCTATGCTTCTCAGTTGTGAGGAGTTCAACACTTAATGTCTTATTTCTTTATCTGTACAATGAAAATGATAATAATATCTAACACATAGGGTTTTTGATGAGGATTCTTTTAATAAACTATATTAGCTACTAAGGAAAGCTTCTAGTTCACAGCAAGTCATAGCGGGTGTTAACCTGTTAATTTGCAACCCATTTGTCAGAATTGAGGCCAGAATGGTGACCCAACAACGTATTCTATCAGACAGTAGTTTTTCAGAAATGATTATGCTTATGAATCACCTTCCTTAAATGTGTATTTCCAAGTTCCATCTGATTTGTTGGTTCTTTTGTTTTGTTTTGTTTTGTTTTTAAGTAGGACATATAAGCACTTTAAGACAACTGAGATAAATATTTTTTGTTACCCTTCTGTATATTTTAAGTTGGTGATTTTCCATTATATATAAATATCAAAATCAAGCACGGTTCTTTATGATCTTTTTCTAGAAATTAAAATTATTTTACCATATCAGTGATAAAATTAATTAGTAGGCATTTTAACAATGCCTTCCATTTAGCTCCCCTAATGAAATTGCTTATAAGTATTTTTATTCTTTAATTTACCTCCTAAGTAATTCTTACTCACATTTATGCTGTCAGAATTTCTTAAAAACCAGTACATTCTTAACTTCCACTCAGAACTTTTTGTAACCAAATGAGTGACTCTCTCAAGCCATTTATTGCAACAACTCATTCATTTCCATTTAGTTCATTGCTTTTAATGAGATTCTACTCCAGTTACAAAATTCAAGCCTAAATAATCTTCCTTAGTTCACAGAGTTTCCCAAAAGTCATTCAAACTTGTTCTCAATACTTCATCCAAAGAAGTATTAACCCATGCATAGCACACTATTAAAATGTAACTTTTCCATGTTAAGGTGTAAAGGCCATAGGTGATGCTGGCAAAGAGAATTCTGAGTGATCATTAAGACTGCTGACATTTGAGAGTATTTATTTGAAGAGAACTGGGCGGGTAGTCCATCACATGAGGCAGAAAGGCCAACAAAGTGTTATCCTCTAACCTCAAGCAAAAACAACAGAGAATTCTAAGGATCACTCCAAGAGCTTGACATGCGTGTCCTGCAGTTTTGAATGCAGTGCATAGTGAAGGGGTCATTGTTGAAAGAATCCTGCTAAGGAAGGCAAACTGCCAGGTTAAGATACCCCAATGGTAAGAGCTTGGACCAAGCTGGTAGCTCAGGAGAAGTCTGGCAAAGGAGGGGCAAGGCCCATCTCAAGACAGTTGCAGAGAGAAGAATCCAATAGAGGATTTGTCACAAAATTCACGAAAGTCCCCAAGAGAGTCAACTTTACACATCCGCTAAAGCAGAATATACAGCATCATCCTTCCCTTGCTTTCTTCTAACTCCAGTTGGGCTAAAAATAAGTTATCCTGCTGAGAAAAGAGGGGAAAAAAATGGAAGACTAATTTTAAATAAGGCTTGAAATTCCTTGTATTATCTGGACCAAGCAATTTTAATTATTTAATCAAAACTTGACAACTTAAAGTGAGTTTTGGTTTGGCCTGGGCTTTTCCAGTGATGGAAAAGTCCACCAAGCAGATTTAAGGGGAGAGTAGAAGACAAAAATAATGGTGATTTCTAACTATATCCTATGAGACTTGCCTACTCAAACTGATTGCATATGTATGCATTAAAAAAAAAAAACTCTAAAAAATAGACTAAAGCAAAATAAAATTCTCATTCTATATTAGTCATTGGCAAGTCTGCTAGAAATCCTAGCTATTAGATAGAGTAGGAAAATTTCCTATTTAATTCAGGTCTATGGAAGTTCAGGTAGCACTTTCTGTTTCCTGACTGTGATGGCAATCTTTGGGGATAAATTTCCTACACAAAGCCAGATTTTCTAGTAGGCTCTTCATCCAATTAAGATATTGAAAATGTGCATCCTGTTTGGTTCAAGGTGGCCAAACTGCTACTCAAGTTTCCCTCTAGGCCTTTCCAAATCCCACTGAATTGACAGTGAAGATGCTTTAAAAAGAGTATAAATCTAACAACAGGGAAGAAAATAGAATTGAAAAGATGTTTAGTGAATGAGTTGATAATAAATTTCTGAAGGTTTTGTACCTCCAGGGTCTGCCAAGGTATAGCAACCCCAATCCCATTTGAAAAACGCTAACAGAGATTCAACCAATAACTCAAATTAATGTTAGGATTTTTATCAAGATGTAAAAGGAGCCAGTATACATGAACAAAATATAGAAATACAGACTTCATATAAAAGATCAGATATTTCACTAAAAAGATTTTGGGCAGAAGAAACAGAGGGGGTAGAAGACCCCAAAATTATACAGCACTAACGAAAACAAGTTGAAATAGCTCACCTATTTGCAAGGACAATAGATGAGGCAAGTTCTGTTCTAATACATATTTATGAAATTTCACAACTCCAAGGAAAAAGAGAAAATTCCAAAATTTACAAAGACTAAAAATTAGATATCCTGTAATAGGATAAGAATCATTTTGGTGTCTGACTTCTGATGAACACAAATAAATGTTAAATACTATTGACTGACATGTTCAGATTTTAAGGGGAAAACTATTTATTTTTAAATATTAAAAATTATCAAGGGGAAAATTATTTTGGAGAGAAAATCTTATTTTCAATGAAGTTATTAATGAAGGATAAAACATAGAGAAAATTTCTGAAATGTAATAATCAAAATTTCATTTTATTTTATTTAATATTGAGTAGATGTGGCAAGAACTACTTGTCTTCTTTTTTTTTAAGATTTTATTTATTTGACAGAGAAAGAGACAGCACAAGTAGGCAGAATGGCAGGCAGAAGGAAAGGGAGAAGCAGGCTGCCCACTGATGGAGATCCCATGTGAGGCATGATCCCAGTATCCTGGGATCATGACCTGAAATGAAGGCAAATGCTTAACCTACTGAGTCACCCAGGAACTTCCTTTAAAAAAGAAAAAAAAAAAATATTTATTTGACTATTTGACAGAGAAGAAAGAGAGAGAGAGAGCAAACTTTTATTTCTTTCCTCTTCACCTTCTGCTTCTGAGAAGCTAAATTAAATATGTATTCTAGCAAAATGATGTCCAAATAGACAGAATAAGGAATAAAATCCAAGAGAACAGTGCCTCTAACACAGAAGAACACCTAAAAGAAGTCTCATAATGACATCTGTGAAGCTTACCTAGAAAACAAATAACTCATTATAGAGCAGAAGATCAAGGGCTATGAGAGGGATCTCCCTGAGAAGAAAGAGAATCTTATATAGTATAATTGAAAAAGTATACCTGTAGAATAAATAATAGAATATATTGATTCTATGAGCTAGCAAAAACAAAGGCAATAAAAAATCTCAGGAAAAATTGAAAGCAAAACAATAGATGCTAAAATATGAAACAATTATATAACAATTGTAAAATAATTAGAAGTAAAAGATAATAGAATGAAGAAAGAGTAAGAGAATGAATATGAATCACCTGGCCTTGATGCCAGAAATATGTACTTAGTGAAATAGGCACCATTATATTCACCTTACTTTGCTACATTTATACCTTAGAGAGGGGAAAAAATGTCTGAACTTTGTTTTATCCAACTCATTTATACTTATGTTATAAATAAGCAAATACTCTGACTTCTAAGAAATAGAAGACATTTGATTCATTCTAAGGGACACCAGGTACTTGTTTTAAAGATGATTCCTGTTGAGATGCTTTCAACTCAATTACTAGTATGTCCTATTTCTGCTGGCTCATGTGTTTCCAGAGTTTCACAGAGCTGTGGCTGACTGTGTTCTGTAATGTACCTAATGAAATCATCTGTACCATTGCTATTCAGGGCTTCTCAATTAAATGAAAAGCCTGACCTGTGATGGCTATACAAATGCTTCAGTCATGGCCATAGCAGTTCGCCACATCTAGAGTTGTTCAAGCTTCTGGGAGCTATGAAACCTATTGACTGACAACAGTCAGCAAAGTCATAGTATATGAAGGCCTGTGTTGGCAGACGTCACCTTGACATTAGATGTACTGGTTTCAGAACAGAGATTTCTGAAGACAGAGTTCCAGCATGGAAATTCAACACCTATTATAGGGCACAGACTATTGTGGATGAAAACCCACTTTTCTTTGTTTTGTAGGCACAATTATTAGTATTTCTATACAGTAGGGACCCAAGATATGCTTGAACAAGGAGGAGGAGAGATAAATTAAGTAAGTGATTGAGGAAATAATATTCTGACCAGTTAGTTTAGTCAAACCTGTAAACTTAGTGAACTTTTCTCTCATGAATATCCTTAGTGGGTATTCCTTGCATGAGTGGTTAGCACTTTAAAATGCATACTGAAGTTTATTTTTCATAACACTTTAAAGTGTAACAATTGCTTTGCTCTCCATTTTGCCATTCTTCCAAATCTATATAAAATACATGTAAGATTTATATGTGGTGCATATTAAATATTGAATAAAGATTAACTATTAAATATTATCATTTTTTTAAGAGTTAGAGTACAATAGAGAGAAATAGAAATAAAGATTGAGCTAGAGATAGAGCAATATAGCACTAGTAACAGAGGGAGAGAGGTGGAAGAGAGAGGGAAGAGAGAGACTAGAAAGGCAAAATCAAATCAAATATTTCTCTCATTGCCTAAGAATTTATAACTGCTAAGCCTGGACTAATAGTGTGAAGATCTAAAACTTTTGTCATTCCCTGGAACCAAATCCATTCAACTACATAACTACTACTAACTTGAACAACCTTTGATTTCCTCCTCAAAGACTGAACCACGCAAACTTTGTTCAAAATGGTGAATAAAAGATTTTATTTAAAGTGAAAAAACAGGGCAACTGGGTGGCTCAATGGGTTAAAGCCTTTGCCTTTGGCTCAGGTCATGACCTCAGGGTCCTGGGATTGAACCCCACATTGGGCTCTCTGCTCAACAGGGAGCCTGCTTCCTCCTCTCTCTCTCTGCTTGCCTCTCGGCCTACTTGTGATCTCTGTCTGTCAAGTAGATAAATAAAAAATGTTTTAAAAAAATAAATATATAAAAACCAAAGTTATAAACCAGTGGATTGGATTTCAAACACAGAAGTATATCACAATGTTACCCGTTACTATTTTCTATGGCAATAAAGACTAATTATTCCACAACATTCAAGGTGCAAGAGATATCATATTACTTTGCTTTTGAACAAATCAAAGCTAGGGCTGAAGCCATACAACTAGTTTATCATTAAGTCCAATATCTTCTTTCCTTATTTCTTAGATTGTGGCAGAATTTACAATTATACTGCCCAGAAAATGGGAGAGAAGACATACTGCTCATTGATCTGCTATCTTTAATTAAGATGTTCTTTGATGAAATAAGTATAAGTTCTTTCCACCTATGGGACAACAATATCTAGAACATGAAAACACAAAAGCATGCAGGGGAAAACACCTTATCATTCTTTAGGTGATAAAGCTAAAATATGAAGAAAACATAAGAAAATAAAACATTTCCCAATTCACTTGTTATATACGCAATATGGAACATTTGAGTAGATGATGATAACCACCACCCCCCAATCTTTTTTTTTTTTTTTTTTGAAGATTTTATTGATTTGACAGAGGTCACAGGCTGGCAGAGAGGCAGGCAAAGAGAGGTGAGGGGAAAAGGAGGCTCCCTGCTGAGCAGAGAGCCGGATGCGGGGCTTGATCCCAGGACCCTGACAACATGACCTGAGCCAAAGGCAGAGGCCTAACTCATGAGCCACGCAGGAGCCCCACCACCCCCAAATTCTTTTCCAGCCCCTTTCTTAAGTGTCCAAGAGTCTGTTAGCATTGAGAGCTGGTCAGAACAATTACAGAGCCAGTGAGAATAAGATGTTTCAAGAGGTTTTCCCACTATACTAATGACATCTCAATACAGTGCCTTCTAAATTCAGAGGTGAAGATTTTATCCTCACCTCTTCAAGAACTTGAGAATTATTTTAAAAGTTTTTTCATATTTGCCCCTGAAAATGTGCTCAGCATTTTAGATTCAACTTTGATTTTTGCCCTTAGGTAGTAAAAGGAAGGAAGAATAGAAGAAAGGAAAAAAAGGATAGAAGAGAGGTAAGAAGAGAAGAAAGCAAGGGATAGAAGGGCAAAGAAAGAAGGAAAAGAATGGAAGAAGGAAGAGAGGGAGAAAAAAATGGGAGAGGAGGAATAAAAAGAGAGGAATGAAGGAATAAACTTCAGTCTAACTAACTAAAAGATGATTAATGATACAACAACCAGATTTTAGGTACCGTTGTAATAAATATAAATCTTATTCTAAACATCATACTGTCTTTTAAAAAGAGTACAGTTTCAAAGTCTTTCAGGAAGACTTGGCAGATTCTCATTAAGATTGTTTTTATTCAAATTTTACTTTGGCTTCATATCATTAGCAAATATGAAAGCTCTTTATTTGAAAAGGCCCTATAAAATCATTATAGTAATAACCATAAAGATATTGTGGATGACTTTGTTCATTGCATTAAAACATGCCTTTTTTATCAGGATCTTCCGAAGGAATTTCTTTATATCATAGTAACAAGTTGTATTTTACCTTTTTCTCCATATATACTAAATCATGTAAGTAACGATACTACTTTTTTTTGCACTACTTTTTAGAAAGGTCACAGCCAGACCCGTGACCCTTCTTGGGAATGTCTTGGACCTTATGTACACTCATGTTTTACAAATCTCAGCAAGCTTTGCTCTTTACTTCGGCCCAAAGAAATAAGGTCTTATTGCAAGCACAATAATACTAAGGAAAAGTTAATTTATATTACATATGTAATTAAAATCACAAATAATGGGGCACCTGGGTGGCTCAGTGGGTTAAAGCCTCTGCCTTCGGCTCAGGTCATGATCTCAAGGTCCTGGGATCAAGCCCGGCATTGGGCTCTCTGCTTGGTAGGGAGCCTGCTTCCCCCTCTCTTTCTCTGTCTGCCTCTGACTACTTGTGATCTCTGTCAAAAAAATAAATAAAATTTTTAAAAAAGTAAAAATTTTTTAAAAATCACAAATAAGTATGATTTCTATAACTCTTTCAATAATGCTTAAAATTTTAAAAATGCAAATATGTATATATGGCACTAATACATATGTATAGACACTCACACATCTTTATATATATATATATATATAAATACATATATATAAAAAATCCACCCCCTCCATCCCAATATTGGCTTTTTGATTAAAAGGAAAGATTCTATCCAGAAAATGTTTCAATCTAGAGCAACTTGTTTTTCTGAAATTTGTAGGTAGTAAAGGTTTTAGACTACTTAATGAAATAAATTATTTTTTCCTCCAAAGGTTCATTTCAATCCAACACATAGAGTAGAGCAAAACAAAAAAATGTACTGCAGAATAAAATATATAATGATATATTAGCTTTAAGGGTGACTCATCTTAAGATGAAGAAACTTTTGGATTCATAATAATCAACCCTGTTTCCATTCAACTGTTTTCCATGAGAAATTCAAATCAAATTATGCTAAATAGCAATTAGTTATAAACTCTTCAGAGGAATTATTTGGTTTTATTTCCAGTAAAAGCCAAGTCTTCATAAAAGCCATTAATTAGTGTATCTTTTGTCTCAGCAGGGAAACTAAGAATTGAAGCCCTTGAACTTCATTTAACCTTCAAAAGTGTCTCTGCGGGTCCAACTTGAAATGCTCTAGAAAAGCGGGGGTGGGTGACAGGAGGGAAAATATCCAGGAAAACCAAAATAAAAATGTTTTTTGATGTAGTTTTTTGGACACTAGTTAATATATCCCTGCCAAACTGTAAAATTCCTTTTCTTTATTGCTCAGTAATGAATGGGTGCAGCAGACATTCCTGACTGACTTCATGTCCAACTCCCACTCCCATTACAAAACTATATTTTTTTATTTGTTTGAGTTTTTTAAAGAAGTATGAATTTAATACTCAAGGTATCATCAGTTTTCTACCAGAATCTATCATTATAAAAAGAGATTCACATGGACCCTCAGTATTAGATTCTTAAAGCTATCGTAAGAAATTTTTACAGGGTGGCCTAAACAACATGAACTTATTATCTGTGAAATCTGGAGGTCAGATGTCTGAAATCAGTTTCATGAGGCTGAATTTAAGCTATAAGCAGGACTGCATTCTTTCTGGAGGCTCTAGGGTGGAATTAGTTGCATTACTTTTTCCAGATTCTTATTGCTACTTGTATTCCTTGGCTTGTGGTCACTTCCTCCATCTTCAAAATGTATTATTCCAATCTCTGCCTCCATCATCACATCATTTTCTCCTCTAACTGTGACTCCTCCTGTGCCCTTGTTATATGGACTCTTGTGATTATATCGGGCCACCCAGATAATCTAAAATAATCTACCAATTTAAAAATTCTTAACTTGATTCCTTCCAAAGTTCCTTTTGCTTTATAAAAAAACCATTACAAGTGTCAGGCACTAGGACATGACATACCTGACATTATTCAGCCTACTATAGTCCATCCTCTTGTCCCCAAAGATTCACATCTACCCCACATGCAAAACACATTCACCTCATCCCAATATCCCCTAGAGTCTAAACAATTACAACATCAACTCAAAGCAAAAACTTTCACCTAAATACCATCAATTCAAAAGTCCCAAATCTCAACACCTCATTAATCTAAGTCAGGTATGGATGGGGCTCTGAGTATTAGCAATTCCAGGGCAAAATTCCTCTCTATCTGCTGACTAGTTAAATTAGAGAATAAGTGATCTGCTCCCCCAAATAAAATAGTGAGGCAGCATAGGATAAAAGATGTAGACATTCCCATTCCAAAGGAAGAAAACGGAAGGAAGACAGGAATAACTTGTCCTAAGTAATGTCAAATCCAACTGGGTAAACTCTGTTAGGCTTCAATGCCTGGGAATAATCCTCTCTGGTTTATAGTTCAGCCCTCTGGAACCTTATTCCACACTTAAACCACCTCATTCCTAATTTCCATGGTTGATAAGTAGTGAGTATTTGGTGGAAAATATTTACTTTCAAGGTTGGATGCTAAATATCTATTTTGCCTAGCACTTAGTAATGAAATGCTGAAAATAATGATTTTTTTAAAAAAATGTATATTGTATAAGTGTCCCTACATCAAATTGCTCCTAGCAAACAGACTACTTCAAAGTATCCCTAAAATAAAAAAGAGAGAGAGAGAGACACTTGCTTCAGTAGGGCTTCATTAAAGCTGCAGTATCTAAACATCAGGTACACATCTGGAGTAATATGTAAAAAATTCTGTTGCTACAGTTAACTATGCTATTTCAGAAATACAGCAGAGTACACCTTGTGTAATGAAACATTTCATTAGGTTTTAATTCTGTTTCTGAACTAAATGCAGAGATTATTTTGGGATAATCTGGCTTCTGTAGTAACAGATAAAATTTAGAACTGCCAAACCTCTTCTGCATAAGATACAGAAAACAAAGTATATTTGACTTAAAACTATAAATTTTTAAATCAGTAGATGAACTGGTGAGTTCTAATTTTTTTCAAGACCCCAAATTTTTGTCAAATACTTCATTGGAAATCTTTATAATTCAGAGGTAGATGGAGGATGCATTATTAAAAGGTACACACTAAGGCAACATTTTATTTTGCTACTTACTTTGGATTAACTTCAAAGCTAAAATTGAATATTAAGAACAGCTTGTTTGTTTTAGATAAGAAGTCTAACTAGAACAAAGTCCATGATGTCTTTGGAATATGAGCCATCTCTAACACTAATACAAGATAGCTCCAATAATGGAGGGTTAAATTTGGCCGTATGACATATGCAGAGCAATAAGGTATAAAAATTAAATTATTATACTGAAATATAATAATAAAGGACAATATTGTTCACTCTATATCCAATTTAGAATACATTAGAACAACGTCAGACAAGCGATAAGGGCTCTAAAACATGAGGCGTGTTCTGGTCCATTTATTGCCTTAAACTCCTGCCCTGTATAATGAGAATTAAGAGGCGACATATGTAGGCCTGCAGTTGAAAAAAATACATTATATTGAAAGATTTTGTTGAGATGACCTCCAAATTGTTACACAGCGGATTTGTGTCTCATTGAAAGTAGGGCATCTTCTGAGATAAAATAATCCCCAGTTTCAAAAAGAGAAACGAAGAAAGCTAAATTATTTTCATGATCATGTATTTTTTTAAAAGTCTTATATAGTAGCATTATTTTTAAGAAAAGAAGGAAGGACTATGTAGATTGACCTTTAGTTGTTTTCAGCTATGTCTTTGTTTCATAATGTGTTTCAGTCAGGAGAGAAACATGCAACAGACCCATGCTACTTGTAATGCCCTCCTCCAACTCCAGATCCCCACTCTGGGCACCCATAATCTCCTTGGCTTTGAACATCTTGGTGTTGCCCAAATCTTCTTTAACAAACCTTGGTGCTTAGAAGGGCTTCTACAAGGTCACATATATGATTATAAAGCAAACAGAACACACACACACACACACACACAAATAACAGAAATATTTATTAACGGTTCACTTTCAGCTCAGAAATGTACGGCTTTTTCAGAAGGGCAAATGAGTGTGTTATCCAGTGTATATCCAGTGTATATTCCATCCATATCACATGGCTTATAAATATTTTCTGGCATGGCTGATTTTTGTTGAATTAAGATAAAAAATAATAAACTGAGTCAAACAAATATACTAAAATACTATCTGTTATCTTAAGTTTTAATGTTCTTTTAGATTATTTTATGCTGTTTTCCCCCCCCAAAAAAACAAAGTTTTTTAAGACTGAGTAGCTACTTAAAAATACTTATTGGCCAAGTAATTTTAATTGTATCCTAGTTGATTTTAAAAATGATTCAACTTTAAAACAGCAATAATACATCTCAATATAAGTTTTAAAAAGTCGTATCTATAATGTTTCTGCTAATGATGACCTTTCGTACCACAGATAATACTAAAGCCCTGACAACTGAAACCACCCTGAGTTGAAGATCAAAATTGCCTGGAACGGTTTGAAATATAATGGACTAAACTCTTGTGCCCAGTGAGTTTACATTCTAAATAAGAGATCAGAAAGAAGCAAAGCTGCAGGTTAAAAAGAAGTATACATCCCTAAAGTGAAAGGCCACCATATTTGGGGGATTTGGGGAGGACAAAGGGAGGCTTGGCCTTTTTTTAGATTCTTCTATATTCTCAACCCTTTTATCCTTGAGAAAAAGCTTCCTAAATCAGGTACTTGTTAAAAATTTGATAGAAGTAATTCGAAAGAACAGCTTGATGAGCAGAAAAGAAGAGAGATTTCTGGTCTAGTTTACTTGTAGGACGAAAGGGGAGAAGAGAAGAGTTAAGATCGCAGGAAAGTAACAACAGTAGTAACAACTGCCTGGACAGTGCCAGGGCCACAGAGGAGCATCACTTGCATAAGACTGATGAAGAACAGGCCGTTCTACAGACACCAAAAAGTCAAGTTGGATAAGGCCGTAGGATAGAGTCAATATGTAGTTACTTTTAATATGTATGCACTTGCTAATCAGATTTACCCTCATATTATTCAAAGTAGGATGGAAGTTAAGGTTCCATGATTCAACAGGTATTTATTACAGGATTTCACTGCCCTGGGTTCTGCTTTAGATGCCAGATATCAAAAGTTGAGACGAAGTGGACAACATGTCTTTCTAGTCCATTTACAGTAGGGTAGAAAATAAATTTAAAAACTGGAATTAAAAGGGGTAACAGGGATTAAGTTCTCATAGACAAAGAGCCAAAAAATGTAATGGTAGTTAGAAGGAAACTTTGAAACTCACGTTTGCCATAAAAATGTGTTAGATCAGGTTAATCCAGACCGAGCTTTAGCAAAATTACACCCACCTAATGAAAGCTATCATTAAAGCAAAAAGCAGTGGGTGTAAGAGCATTCATTATTCTTTCATCAGTTATTCCCATGATTCACACAAGTGTTCTTCATCAACTGATTTATTCGGCCTAAAATCCAATATTATAAGGTAATTCCAAGTCTTATCAAAGCAGTGGAACTATTATGTAAAAGTTTCTGAATAATAAGTGAGCTATAATTAAAAAAAAAAAACAAGAAACAAGTTCCAGAGAGCTCACAAAGTTAAAAAATAATCATAGTACAGTAACCATGGAACTATAAAATTGCCACATAATCTACTGCTATCCAGTTCACTCACTCCTCTGCATAGTATTGCTGTGTTCTGAGGAGACATGACTTTATGATACAGTAAAACTTAGCCATGCTGGTGATGGTGAATAATAGGACAAAGAATATAACTGCCATCTCTGCAAGGCCATCCACCAGATTCCTTCACATTATATCTGTATTCCTCTCCCTTTAATAATTTGAGAGGTGAGAAAGAGGTGAGAAAAAGAGGTGAGAAATTTTTGTCTAAAAGCACATTTTGTAGTATACTTCAGAATACATAAATATAATAAATAGATATATAAATATAGAACTGTTTCATCTTCGTATATCTAAAGTCTTTTAAAATGAGAATAATGATCAAAAAATAACATGATATAAAAATAAATAAAAAGGCTTGGACATTCTCACTGTTAATGATTGTTAAAGCAGGAGGGAAGATCAATGAAATATGTTGAATTAAACATAAATAGACGAGCAAGTGGTTTCTCGTACTCATTTACTTAGATATTTATTAACTGCTTTCTCCACTTCAGAAGCAGATTCCTTCCACATAGATGTCAGGAGCATGGCTCATATCTTCGTAGGGAATACATTAAATACATAACTACAAGTGTCATGAATGACACTGAACAAGGACCTTAAATAGGGAAGATTTCTGCATTTTGTTCATACCTGGGTAGGGAGGATGAGAGATAGAGGGAGAGAACATAATCAGAATTTCCAGAAAAATATAGAGATAAAGAGAAGGTAGTGGTATGTTTAGTTTGAAAAAGCTCCAAAAATGACACATTCCAACTGAAAACCTTTGCTTGGAGTCTAGATCAAAGTCTGAGAGCTTTAAAGAGAACCTTTATCTCCCAATTACATCCTGTGTCCTGTCTCTATTAGCAAAGAGGAGAAGAGGAGAGGAAAGACGTGATCATTTTGGTAGGTGACAATGAGTTCATTTTCTTGGTGTACCACTACTGGCAATTTCTGGAGGTGGCAGGATCTGAATCATGTTCACTGGGAGCAACCTTTGATCAGGTATTACCTCATTTCTTCTAGATCTCTGTTGCCCCCAAGACTGAAAACAACCATTTAGTCCAACCTGCACACCAGCCTAGCTCCAGTCCCAAGGAAAAATCCAAGCTGGAGCAACAAGTATTTGAACAGTATTTGAAGGCTGTTCAAATACTTGTTGTTCAAGGCTGTTCAAATACTTGCTGCCTACTGGGGCTTGGAGGCTATGGATGGAGTACACCAATGTCTTAATACTACAGTCTTCCTTAGCTATATTATACCCATTTCCTCCACAATAGCTCAGTCTATAGGTCTGGCTTCTGCCTTGATCCTTCCTCAATATGACTAGTATCCCCCTCAGAATGGAGCTATTTCCAGAATCTCCTCTCCTCTGTTGGGGTTGTTCTCTTGGTATCTCACCTGGTCATTGCCTTTTCCTAGGTGGCTGGACTTTGCTTTTTACACCTCTGATCTCTGACTAGGGTTCTTTGGTAAATAAGCCAATTTCCTACAACTACCCTGAAACTCCAGTTCACTGTACAGTCACCTAGACTTTCCCATTTCTGGGTCTTATTCATGCATGAGATATTTATGTTGCCTCCTCTTATGTCCTAAAGTGTTTGATGGCCCTCACTCAAGGTAGCATCAGCAAGCTGATTAATTCACACCATCTGCAGCAGACACTCTTCATGGTAGTTCTTCTTATCGCTTCCTACAGTCATGACTCTTACTCGAACTGACACTAAAAAAACAAAATCACTTGGGTCCCCTCAGTGGTTGTTCATTGACATTTTTTCCCTCTGCTTTCTGCTGAATAAAACTACTAAGGTCTATACATTTGAATTTGCTCTCTGACTTACAAACAGAAGAACTAGAATGCTTAACAGACAAAATCTCAAATTCCTCGTATTTGATGCTTCTGTGCTAGGAAAAAATAATTTAAGACTTGTCTTCACCATCGAAAATATTCATGGGCACACCAGAATCACAGAATTAAGTCTATGACAAGATGTTCTTATATAATATATTGGCTCTCTCTGTAACCAGATTGTGACTTCTTCCTGCCAGCCAAAAAGCTGATATATTCTTGGAAATGTCTCTTACAGAATTTTTTTTAAAGATAATTTACACTCTAGGAAATTATTTTGTCCACAAAAGAAACAGATGCATTCCCCCTTAAGGGACAAGACACTCCAGTCTTTCTCTTAGATTTACAGACACCAAATTTGCCAAATACCAGTTTATGGTTTTATTAGGGAAATGACTCTGCCTGTTTCTATGGGAAGTATTGCTATTGTATTCCTATTACGGAACAGAAGTTGTCAAGGCTGGCTGCACATTAAATCACCTGCAGAGTTTTTAACAAACCCGTGTCATGCCTATGAATCACCTACTCAAGGGCTTTGATTTAAATGACCTAGGAGGGGCCTAAGCAGTGGGATTTCTTTTCTTTTTTCTTTTTTTTTTTTTTTCCCTCCCAAAGCTCCCCAGGCAATTTTATTGTGCAGCCTGGGAACCATGGCTACAGGGTCAGTTTGTCTCTGGTTTCCCTTGTTCCTGAGCCCTGGAATCCTGGTTACCTCAATAAAATATTGATCCCTGGTATTTTCACTTTCTAATTCTGGGTATTACCTTCAAGTCTGTTCTGGATGGATTAGGCACAATAAACTTTTAACCAAAATTTTGCTATTTTTAATTTGTTTGGTGATTTAAGAGAAGACACTCACCTCATACTTCATAGAAGGCTTCTGTGGCAATCTTAAATCCTACCAAGTAAAGCTTATTCTACCCTCCTCAGTGAATAACTTAGCACCAAGTCCATTCCCTTATTTTGTGTTATCTATTTATTTCATCATTTGCATCTCCCAATAAACACAGGATTTAGTATTCTAGTGTCTCAGAAGTTCTCTTCCATCTAAAATATTCCCTTTAAAAAAATATGTTCAATGCTGGTGACAGGAAAGCTATCTTTCTGCCCAATGTCACCTGCTATTCAAAAATATTCAGTTTTGTATTATTTTGTATTTTTTTATTTGTTTTGTATTTTTATTCAAGTTTTGCTGTTTAGGAAATGCCATTAGTGATGTAATAGGTGGCATCCCATTAAGTTACATACATTCCTTTCAAATATGCTTTAATGCTATCACGAAATAAAGAAAATTGAATTTTGAAATGCAATGTTCTATATTCTGTCACCTGCAGAAAATAAGGCATTATTAGTTTTGGGGGAAGAGTTGGCAGTGGAGATTTTTTTCCTTTTTCAAATAAAATGTCTACATAATTATATGGCTTAGAGTTATTCAACCTAAATAAAATGTATGTAAATCAACACATTCTATGATTAAACTAGTTAATAGGTGTATTTAAAAATGCAATGTGATGGGCGCCTGGGTGGCTCAGTGGGTTAAATAAAATCTTTAAAAAAAAAAAATGCAATGTGAAAAAAAATGAAACATGCAGGTTTTGTAACAAATTGAATCCACCTCTCCTAGGAAGTTTTTAAGATAAACGCAGTAGTTGCTAAAGTAAGAAGATCATACTGAGTTAAATCGTTTGTTTTTTATCTACCGCCATAATTTCCTTTTGTAATGCCTCTTAATCTTTTCTTGAGTAGATGGAAAAAGACTCAACTAATTTCTACATTTTGCCGTTGTATGTATAATAGAGAAAACCCCACGAGATTTCATATGATGAGATAATATATCACCTCCTCTACAGGGCCCTATCCAGATCCAATTTTATAATTTTGAAGTTTCATTATTTTACTCTACTTAATTAATATAACATCTGATTTTATTAGATTTTTCCCAACAGACAAAACCAAATGGTTCCTTTAATGGGATAATAAAACTAATTTAATTTTACGCGTATTTTTCCATTTGTTTTAGCAATCATAAGTCCAAGATTAGGAATGGCATTGTTGTTCAAAATGTTAATTAGGATAACAAGAGCCCATATCTTTTTTTTTTTTTAAGATTTTATTTATTTATTTGACAGAGAGAGATCACAAGTAGGCAGAGAGGCAGGCAGAGAGAGAGAGAGGGGAGGAAGCAGGCTCCCTGCTAAGCAGAGAGCCCAATGCAGGGCTCGATCCCAGGACCCTGGAATCATGACCCGAGCCAAAGACAGAGAGGCTTTAACCCACTGAGCCACCCAGGCGCCCCATATCTCTTAATACTGTCTCCCAGCAAAGTAAATAAATGCAATAATGGAAAGTGCATTCGACTGGCAGTGAGGAGTCACATTCTAACAACGGTTTCCAAGGCAAGGCTCTTCACTTCACTGGTCCTTAGTTTCCTCATCTGTGAAATGTGGTGATTATCCTACCAGTGGTTATAACTATGGAGCCCCAAGGGAATCAAGGAAGTCGCACACGAACCCAGAGGAAGTGGAAAGCAGTTATGCAGCCCTCACTTCATCCAAGGAGTCTCATCTTTCATCTGTTCTTACAGTCTGGACTACTTTTGTTAGGGGGGGAAAGAGGGTTTCAGTTTCCAAAACTAGTTTGTAACACCATTAAAGTAAAAATTGGCCAAAGTTCATGTTTAATTCCAGAAGGGGAAAAACACTTTATAATAGGATCTAAGCTCCTAGGTCATGTGTCCTAAGCCTCTGACTAGAAATTTGAATTTGCATGTCAGACAGTGATATTTTACTGTATTTTCATATAAGAGGATGAAAAGTTAAGGCTGTGTAAGACTAGTAACATGGTTTGAAACCATCACTCCCACTTATAATCCAGTCTAAGTACATCAGAATTACTTGAAAAGCTTTTGGGGGGGGGGGGATGACTATCTGGCAACATCGCAGGTGTACTAAGTTAGAATCTGAGGGAAATGGGAAATCTGTCATCATATGTACTTGGCAACCTTTTCCCAAGTTATTCTGCTGCTCACCCTCAGTTAAGAACCATTACCTACACTATTGTTTTCTCTCCTTAGCATTCTATCTGATTTCCCACCATAAAATTAATACCATCAGTTGCAGTAATTTAATCAACAATATCTGGGAAGCAGAATATTCATTTAATACTAAAGAATTTTCTTCATAAAGAGCTGTGCGATCATATACAAAATGGCCTGCCCACGCGTTTAGAGAGTTTTCAAAACCTAGCTGAACTTTATTAGCATCTTCTAAGGAAAAACAGTGTTCGTTTTCTGCTGATGAAAAGGTAACTGGACTTCCCACTGTGTATCTATTTCAATTCCAGTCTATGTCAATTAGCAGAAGCCACTAAAGGCTTAGTCTCCTTGTAGGAGACCAACCTGTTTGACTTAACAGCTGCATCTGTAAGAGAGAACTAAGAAACTGGGCATCTTTGCTTTACCTGGACTATGTTCCCCAAGAATGCAAATAAACACTTATAAACACTTCCCCTTGCAATTGTTTCTGTGTTTGCAGGATGGAAAATTTGGGAGATGGGCTGATAGAACTCTTTTAAAGGTCATCTTCTAAGGAATCTGAGCCTAGGCTGTAAAGTGCAATGTGTAAGCTGTCTTGGATAAATTTCTAAGCCTGTGCTAGAGGTGTCCATCAAAGCAACTATTTTGATGAAAGAAAAGCTTTGGATGTATGGCCTCATTTTTTATTTCAATTATGTTATTTCCTAGGGCTGTAGCCTTTGGAATCTTCCACAACCTCTCTGCCATGAGAAAGGTAGGATTTGGGCAGCATCGTAAGAGAGGAGTTGGAGGCTGATAGGTATTAAAGAGGAAAGAGCATGGATGAACAGAAGGGGAGTAAAGGTGCTTGCTCTTCAGGCGAATGTCAAGGAAGTAGCGGTTTAACGTTCTGGCTCTGAAGTCCCAGGGGTCCCAAGTTGGGTTCCTGCTTCCTACCTATTACTGAGCTTTCTCATGCCTCAATTTTCTCTTTCTCATCACCACCAAACTTAACCGCAATGAAGATAAATTGAGAAGACTCTTGTTCTCAGCACAGGGCTTGGCATGTGGTAAGTCGTTCCTGTGCTGGTGGTGGGAATGACGATGATGAGGATACGGAGCCTTTCGGTATCAATGCTGACGATTTGGAGGAAGACAAGGCTGAAAAACTAAAAAGTTCCTTTTGGGCCAAATAAAGAAAATTGGGCTTTCAATTCCCCAAAACCAGTGAGGTGGAAGTTTTCCACACATGTGCTGGATGTGAAGCACAGTTGATGGCCGAGGAGAAGCCGCTGAGGCAATAGAGCAGGAAAGAGATGTGGAGGGCTGGCCTTCGAGTAGCAGCAGCACACATGGGGGCGCGGGGGGGGGGAGATAGGAGGACAGACGCTTTCAAGGAACAAGTGACTGGCAGCTCACGGGAGGGAAGGGAGACAGATCGGAGGTTTCTAGGTTGGGCAGCTGACTGGGTAATGGTTTCTGATAGGTAAGTTAGGCCACCTAGGAGTGAGTGTGCACTTGAAGAGTCGGTGGGAGGCAAGAAAGGGTTTCAAAAAAATAAGAGTCTAGACTTGAAACTGCCCCAGCTTCCTACAGGATCCCCTGAGCATCCCCTGAGAGCACATATGTTTACCACATGTTATTCAAGGAAAACTGCAACGTGTCAATAAACAAGGTTTATCAAGCTCATGCATGTACTCTCCAGGGAGGAAGATGGTTTCCAGTACTGTTCTAAATCGTAAAGGATCTAGTAAAGATCATCCAGAGTGCCGTTTTATTAATACTATGTGTGACGGACATTTTCAAACTATTCCAGATTCCTTATTGGAGGCAAGCTCTGTCACATTCCACCCATTAAAGGGACCGAATTTTGTTGCAGCTATTTTAAAACTAAATGGAAAGGTTTGCTTCAGTCCCAATAGCTGGTTACCAAAGGAAATGGTGCTCTTTACATTAATCCATACTGTTTCTAACCATAGCTACATATTTAACATACATGTAAGGATGTACATATAAATACTTTGTATTTTAAATGTATGACATCTATTTTTAAAAATGTTACAGTGGTGTCATATTTTAAAACACTTATTAAACACTTTAGCCATAAAATGTAAAACTTTAATTATAAAACTTGAAACCCGAGAGAAGTTATATTAGAAAAATGTGTAGAAAATCTCTGCCAATGTCAATGACTGATGATTTATACTGCAAAGGGCCATGAAGTGCTTGTCTCTCCAGTACTGAAGCCACCACCAGCAGAGAACTATGGACGATTATACCATGGAGACAAAATATCTGGATACTCATTCATTTGCTTTAAGAAAATTATTGTGCATTTACAATGTGTTTCATACTATATTATACTCTGGTGTTTCAGAGCTGAAAATATGATCCCTGATCCCAGGCCAGTGGAAAACTCAGAAAAATACAAAAGAGATTATTATTGTAATACCATGCATTCCATGTTATGATGGAAGATTCAGAGGAATGGCTCCTAGGGCAGGCTCTAGAGTAAGGCAGGCCTGCAGAGGAAGTGACATGAGTCTGAAGGATATATAGGAATCAAACAGGGTAAAAGCAGGGCAAGTATACTATTAAACAGCAGAATCTGTCAAGGCCTACTCCCCATTCCTTGGAGATGTCCTATTTCCTGGACAGATCTCTGATTTAAACCCCTCATACTGACTTGCTTTAGAATACCTTTCTAGAAGAGCTGTTCCACCTATAATTTAGAAATTACTCAGAATTAAACCATAGTTTCTCCTGTCCTCTGGTGGCAAACCTTGGTAAAGAGGTTACCAAATGAATTGTGGTCTAAACAAGGCCTTGCACATAGCATAACAAATTGCTAGAGCTGAAAGGGAATTGAATTCAATCCTTTTAGTGTACTATATCAGGAACCTAGGAACTTCGGAGGTGTTGATAAATAAGGTCTAGAGTACAGAGTCTAAGACTGGGATAGACGCATCCTCCCCGACGATTTATTAAAAGCCGTATTTGGCGCACACGCCAAGTCAGGTATGACTCGCTTCTCCCTCTCCACCTGCCGGCCTCGCTTTTCCTTCACTTCACCTGAAAAGAAGGTCTGTTAGGTTTCCATATACCATATACCATATACCATATTGATTTCTAGATATACAGCTTCCTACAGTTTCTTTTGCCTATTGTATTTGAACAGCGATGGCTTTTAAAACTCCTGACTTCCATTCTAAGGTTAAAAAGTCCATTTAACTCTTGAATGATCCTCATCAGAGAGGTTTTGATAAATATTTGAGGGGATGCGAGGAAAGAAGGGAAAGACAGAGGGAACGAGGAAGGAATACAACTCAGATATAATCTTTAACCATAAGCAACATCCTTAATAAGAGAAAAAAAGAATGGAGAAGTAGTGAAGAGGTTAAGAAAGAGATCATTAAATTTTTTTAGGTAAGAAAAAGAAGGGAGAAAAGACTCCCGCAGAGGACAGAATGGAAATGAAGAGTTTTAATGCCACCATTAGGATTAGACCAATTCTAAATAACAGCAATGAAGTTTTGCCATGTGAAAGAAAGATCTTTAATGGTGGAATCACTGACATTATACAAGTGTGACAGTGTGACTTAAAAGGCGACTTGATAAGTCTGTAAATGGAGATAGGAGGAAATGACATCCTGCAACTAAAACAAACAGCCTCAATTTAAGCCCAATAACGTACTCCTGCCACTGCTGTTCCAACAAGCCACCTTTGGCTCACACCATCAACCTCCAATAAAACACAGTTGGCAGCACCAGTTACTGAGGTAATAGGCTATGCCTAAAGTATTTGGTCCAAATTTAAAAGGATCCTGCTGTCTACATCATCAGAGTAAGAAAGATAAATTGATCAAAATGTTAGGTAAATAAACCATTAAATGAGATGCTGGTTGCCAATTTTACAGCCTCAACACCACAAAGGCTTTTCCATGATCCTTAAAACAACAGTCCCTCTCCAGCTAACAGTATTACCTGCTCCCTATGGGCTCCTGTTGCATAACACCTAATAGATGTTCCGAAAGTTGACAGTAGTAAATCAGATTTTCATGGTACAAATTCAGCACAGTTTATGTAAGCTCCTCTCAAACCTAAAGTCAGGGACATAACACATCATGTGTTGGCACATTGGTTCTCGCTCTGAGAGCACATTATAGTCACTCAAAACTTTCTAATAATACCGACATCTATTGGACCCTCACCCCAGTGAGTCCAGTCAGGGAAGCAACCTGAGCACTGGTGTTGTTCAAGGCTCCTAAGTGCTTCTAACATGCAACCAGCATTGAAAATCGTTAGTTTGGATATTTCTAATAATGTATTTTTTGAAAAAAAAATACATCAAAACAAAAGCATTTAGAAATCAACACCTGAATACTAAATTTATCATTTTTCTTCCTCACACCATGATTACATTAATCTCCTTCTTTTACAAAGTATCTGTTCATGTCTTTTGTCCCTTTTTTTATTTGCCTGTTTGCTTTTCTTGGTGATTTATAAGAATTATTTATATATTCGGGATACCAGTCAGCCCTTTGATGTATGTATTGAGTTGTCTGCCTGATATATGCATTGAGAATATTTTTCTACCAGCCTGTGGCTTACTTTTTCATTTTTTTCTTAATGGTGTCTTTCAAAGAGCAGGTATCATCTAATTTATTAACTATATTCTTGCATGGTTTGTGCTTTGTGTCCAAATATCCCAAACGTTTTAAATACATTCTTCTATATTTTCTTCTAGAAGCTTCAACTCAGTCAGCTTTTAAATTTAGGCCTATCATCCATTTTGAATTCGTGTTTGCATATGATGTGTAGCAGACTTGGGCTTATTTTTTCTCACCCAGTTATCCAATGATTTCAGAACTATTTCTTGGAATGGATGCTCTTTTTTGCAATGGAATTACCTCAGAACCTTGTTCAAATATCAGGTGGTCATACTCGTGTAGGTCTATTTCTGGGTTCCACATTATATTCCATTGATGTATTTGTCTATCTTTATGCCAATACCACTCTGTCTTAATTATTGTAACGTTAGGTCAATCTTGAAATCAGGTAGCATGAATTCTATAACTTTCTTCTTTTACAAAATTGTTTTGGCTAATCTAGGTCAGGTCATTTGGATTTCCAAATAAATTTTAGACTCATAAATTTCTACAAGCAAATCTGCTAAGATAATGCCTGGGACTGTGTTGAGTCTGTAAACTAACTTGGAAAGAACTGACATCTTAACACTCTTTCCAATCATGAATATATTCGATCTTTCTGCTTACTTAGAACTTCCTTAATTCCTCTCAGTGATATTTCATAGCTTTTAGTTTATAGGCCTTTCACATCTTTTGTTAAATCTTTTCTAACCATGTTTTTGCATTTCTATACTAGTGACATTTAAAATTTTTACTTTCAAGTAATATGATATATAGAAATATTGATTTTTGTACATTTACTTATTAATATAATCTCCTTGAATTAATTAATTTTAAAAGTTATTCTTTAGACTCTAAGATATTCTAGCTAAACATTCATGGTTTTGTTACTTGTTCATTTCCATTCTATAAGCCTCTTATTATTATTTCTTCCCTTATTTTACTGGCTTGTGCTTCCACAAAATGTAGAAGTGGTAAAAGTGAGTTTCTTTGCTTTGTTCCCAAACATAGAAAAACCACTTGATATTTCACCATTTTATATGATGTTAGTTTATGGGTTTCTCATAGATTCCCTTTAAAAGATTAAGGACACCTCTACCTAGTCTGTTTTCTAGCAGTTTTGTTTTTGACCCATAAATGGGTATAGAATTCAGTGGAATGCTTCTTACTCACTTATTGAAATGATCATGTATTTTTCTCTTTTATTCCATAAAAACAGTTAACTATAGCAAGCTATTTTTGAATGCTAATTTAGCTTTTCATTTCTAGGATAAATCCCACTCAGTCATAAACTTTTGCTTTTTGTGTAATGCTGGATTCAATTTCCTAAGATTTTGTTAAGGGTTTTTTCCATCTACAGTCATGAGAGATACTGGCTTATAATTTTCCTTTCTTTTCTTTCTTTTCCTTTCTTTTAATGACTTGGTCATGCTTTGTTTTAATGCTGCCCTCATTAAAGAATGAAAGAGTCTGTGTAAAATTGGTATTATTTCCTTTTTAAATGTGGAAGAGAATTAACTGATGAATCTATCCAGACTCAGTAGGAATATTTTTCATTATAAATTAATTTTCAATAGATACTGTTTTATTTTTCAACATTTTACTTTATTTAATCATATCTTTTAACCAGTTTTTACAGACCACCAATTTTGAAAAAAAAATTATTGTAAATATATTTATAACTAAAAGTTAAATCATCAATTCCACTTTATGTTAGCAAATGTTCTAGTTTCTAATTTTCTAAAACTTTCCCCTCTGATTAGAAATTTTAGAATATTACAAAAACATTATTTATTTATTCTATTAGAGATTCAGCATTAAGCCAAAAGAATATGTGAAAAGAAATTATTTCTCCTCTTAAAAATGTGTAATTTAGCAGTTCATAACTTCTATCTTCCTTTTCAGTTTTCTAACTTATGAAATGAAAGGATTGGATTAAACAATCTCTAAGAATTCACTGAGCTACATATCCTATTAATTCCAAATTATGCTATTACCTTCCTCAGATAAGGTGTTAAATGTTTTACCTAAAGGTCAGATAAATTTAGCCTGCCAATAATCTTAATTAAATCTATTTTTAAGAGTTTCTAAAGTATTTCACAGGAACATTTTAGGCAATTCTGGACTTTATCATTATATATGGGAGTACAAAGTCAGTATTATCTATCTAATCACATTGCTATTAGAAGTCAAACAATATCTTCAAGATCTAAATGTTGCCCTTTTAGAAATACACACTCTTTAGTACAGAAACATGTTTTTTTTTTAATTTTGAAAAAAAAATTAAAGATGTGTGACTTATAAAGACTAAAGAAACTTACGATTTATTATATTACCAGTCAATAAATATTTCCTGAACAAATACTATGTACAAGGCACCACAGATATAGCAGTGAACAAAAATACACAAAAAACCCTCATAAAGCAAATATTCTTATAATGTAAATAAAAACAAAACCAGTGAATTAACTCAGACATTGATTCACAGCAGAAATACTACAAAGCCCTTTCCATTGATCACTATGCCTTCTCTTTTTTCAATCTCTATTACATTACTGCAAACTCACTGATAAGGATATTTGGAACACAGAATTTATATTTTGTAATTTACAATAGATGATACCATTTCATTATTGTTTCATGAAATTGATCCATTAGGTATTTTATTTGATTCAAAAAAATAATAAACATCACAGAGATAGAGCCCATCTCAAATAATTAGAATATTACCAATTTTATCCAGTCGTTTTTCACTCCCTAACTCTACCTTGAAGCCCCTCAACCAGAAGTAGCCATCCTTTAATTCCTCCGGCTGACGAATCTTCCCGTCTTAGAAGCACCAAAACAGAGCCTGTGTGTGTGTATGAGCTACTGGAGGGCAAGCTCTCCCAACAGGGCCTGGCTAGCACTGGGTATGTGTTTAGGTAATGTTTGCTGAATGAAAGCATTACAGGAACTCGTCGTTCTGTCATCCATTCCCTCTAGATGTTGCCATTAGAAATAATATATGCCTCTGCAAGAAATGTGCTTAACCAAATGAACAATCATGTGCACAGACTCGGCAATTAAATGCATGCAATCTTGGCCTTTTAAGAGATGGAAATCTAAACTAAACTTCCATGTATATACAGTAATGAGGTGTTCTCATAATCACTGTAAAGCATATTAAAATCTCATAATGAAAGCAATGGAAATGCACTAACATTTGTAGAGCAATAGAAACTTTGTTTTTTTAAAAAAAAAAAAAAAAAAACCTAACACTAACCTGCTTTGCATTTAATTACAGTTAATTTCAAACTTCACTGCATCCATTATGTAAAAAAAAAACAAAAGAAAACAAAAACAACAACAACAAAAAAACCCACAACATAAAACCCATAGAGGATTACCAAGTCTTATTAATGGAACTAAGTCTTCTGGTCTATTTCATTAATTGGACTTGTACAATTAAAAAAAAATCTTTAGAATCACCCAAAAATGAATACATAAATTTTAAAAACTGCTATGAAAGATATTTCTATCTGTAGTATGCTAAATTTCACTTTTCTTCAGTGTGATCCTGCTAAGAAACTCTCTAAAACTTGGTTTTTAATTATAACCCCTATTATACTTAATATCCCATATTCCTTTCCTTGTTAGCTACAGCATATACAGTATTAAAGCTAAAAGCAATCCTGTTCCAGACCTACAAAATCACCCTAGCCTCATTTCCTCCACTTAATGTACTCTAATCTATGCTTGGGTGACTAAAATAAAATTGAGTACTACTATCACTACCTTTGTAAAGTATATATTTTTACTCAATTGTTTCACAGCTCAGTTGATTTGGTAGTGAGCAGATATAAAGTATTTTCCAATCCCTAGTTTACTCAATGCAATACTTCAAACTTTAATCTTGTCTGTTAGCATTTAAAAGAAAGCATCGATACTACCACCTTTTCCTAAAAGACCTCTTCATCTTTCACACAACGGGTAAATACAAATATTGCAAACACTATCACTCTTAGGAATTTTTTATTTGATTTTACCACATTGTGGTTCGAAGTCATAGAATATTCTCCTCCTCACTCTTTCCCACGGTTCTATATACAGAGAAAGTAAAAGGCAAGGCCTCCAAAACATCATTACCCCAGCACCATCCAAAATATCAGCACACAAAAGTCCCACTGTGTGCAAGCTAAGCACATACAAAAACAGTCTGCTCTCTCTCCTGTTCAAAGATACTTGAGTACACACACGTACACAGACACACAGACAAATATACACACTCAAAAGATATGTGTCGTATCTATCCGATAAAAAATATTACTTTTGGTTAAAAAAGTAAATTCTGTGATAAAAAGTCAAGATAATTCCTCATAAATAATTGCCTTACTGACTAAATCCCTCATTTTAAACTGCCTGCTTTACATCCCATCTACTATATTAAGAATATTGATGGGGTAAGGCCATCTAGGTGGCTCAGTTGGTTAAGGCTTCAACTGGTGATTTCGGCTCAGGTCATGATCTCAAGGGCTATGGGATGGAGCTCTGCGTGGGGTTCCACACTCAGCAGGGAGTCTGCTTAAAGTTTTCCTCCCTCCGCTTCTTCCCCCACACAAGCACCTACATACAGTCTCTCTCTCTCTCTCTCTCTCTCAAATAATAAATCTTTTTTATTTTTTTTTTAAAGAATACTGATGTATTCTTTGGGGGAATACAATTGGGGAATACAGTTGGGGGAAGCAATAAATAAGGAGTATACTAAAATACTGCAACATTTTTCATTGGGGCCCAGGGGATATCTGCATTCCTAAGATTCAAAAGTCCATGGATTCACAGCAGGATTATCAATAGTGAGGCCAGACAGTAAGGATAACATTTATTTGAACATACACAAGGTTAAATTTGGAGGCTTAATTGTGAATCACATAAAGTCTTAATTAACGCTTCCTCATCAGATGTTTCAGGTAAACGTGATTTGTCTCGGCAAACTGCTTAAATAGCGAGCCACAGAAGTGTCAGACCTTTGCAGAACTGGAAAACGAGGACTGTCTGAGCCAAGTGCAGCAAAGACCGGCTGGGAATTTTATTTTACTTACATAATTTCTGCATAACCATGAAGGGATCATAGCAGTTTTAGCTAATCCTGCCATCTGAGGAACCAGGTAAAGGGAATAGGGATAAGGCACATGGAAATCATGGTGTGGGGACAGTGGGATTCTAGGCTTCCAAAATTTAAATACAACCCTTGGGATTTATTTATGTTTCCACACAAATAATGACTCGACAGAATTTTATTTTTCATTTTAGTAGCTTTGGGGCTTCAACTGCATGTGTTTTAGTGTTAAATAAAGCAATAAGGAAAAAAAAAAGTCAGGACAAAACTTCAAGACACCCAAGGATGAAACTGGTGTGAACTTAAGCACTCTGGTCACAGAGTCCAGAAGACAATTTTTCCCTGAAATTAGTTTCCTCTTGGCTCCCGTTTAACTTCTTCCAGCATCTTCACATTTTCTGGTATAGATTACTTGAGATGAAGGTGTCATACTTTCTCATTCTTAGGGGGAAAAAAAAGTGTTCCTTATAGCTATTTGGTCCTCTTGCTTTTTTAGTCTGGCTGCTAAAGGAAGGCACATTCACAGCAGAGTGCTACAGCTTGGTGTTAACGGACAGAAAATTCCTTTTCCTGCTCACAAGACTGGGGGGAGAATAAATGGCCAAATTCTTGCTTTTGCAGTCCTGTTATATTTGATTTGCTATGCCTTGAAACACTCCAGAGATTCTTATTTATGATTTAAAGAATGACTAGACCACTGTAAGGGGATGTTAGCAAGGGAGACATAGCATTTGATAAATATCCCAGGAAGGAGGCTAGTCTGACTCAGGGGAAAGGAGGGTGGATTTTTATTCAGTTGGCAAATAAATGTTCAAATTCCTGATCAGACTCCTTCATGGCCAGTTTATACGTTTAACCGGAAAGAACTTCATTGCCTTTCCCAGATGTAAAGTTGATGACAATAGTTGATTTTTCAATTCCTATTAAAACTGCAGGTTCCTCTTGCTGAATAGAGCCAGTTACAATAATGAACAGACCTACATCTCATCTCTAAGATATCTTATTAGCTTATTCTTCAAAAATGTGTCCTCTATAAACTGTAAGTGATTTCTCCAAGGTAGCACAGTAATATGAATGGGAGGTTATCTTCCTGGCTCTATATCCAGTAAATGTTGGACACTCTCCCAAAGAAGATGCAAAACAAAGCAATGAGTAATCCATCACATTCTCACTGAAAACACCTAGTTGAAGGCAGATGACCAAACTGCTAAAAGAAAAAAAAGTGGTGAGATATATTACTTTCGGATCCTTTTCAAATAACAGTGGATTCTTTTATCTGGCTCATGGCAGGAGGTAAAGGATAATTCTCATTAACTAAAACTTACTTTTGTAAATACCTGAATTGGAAATCTTTCAGAAAATGTATACTGTGTCCTTGTTTTTCTTAAGCAGAATATTCTAAACTCTCTATAATGTAAGAGTCAGCTACATCAGTGCCTCCTAATGGACCACACCTCCCATTATTTATGCACTATGTTGTCTCTTCCCTTGAGTCTGGGACTAGTCCTCTGACTGGTTTTAAACAACAGAATGTGGCAAACATGAAACTGTCAGTTCTAGGCCTAAGACTCAGGCAGGTCTGGCAGCTTCTGTTTTTGTCCTCTAGAGGAAGCCATACACCTTAGAAGAAGTCCAGTTACCCTGAGCCTCAAGGAGAGCCCACAGTGAGGAGGTCTGAAGACCCTGGCTGACAGCCCCAGGTGAGCTTCCAGCCAGTCACCAAAAACAACCTGCCAGACCCATGAGTGAACCACCTCATAGGGGGCTCTTCCCCAGCTCACCTGAGCCACCTGATATCCCACAGAGCAGAGATGAGCTACCTCCTAGCGTCAAGCCCAAATTTCAGACATATGAGCAAAAAAATAATTACTATTGTCCTAAGCCACTATGTTTTCGGATAACAGACAATTGAAGCACTGTGGTCCATCTTTTCTCAATGGCTCATGGTCATCATATTTTTTTGAAGAACATAACAAGCAGCTATCAAAAGATCCAGAATCTGGGACGCCTGGGTGGCTCAGTTGGTTAAGCAGCTGCCTTCGGCTCAGGTCATGATCCCAGCGTCCTGGGATCGAGTCCCACATCAGGCTCCTTGCTTGGCGGGGAGCCTGCTTCTCCCTCTGCCTCTGCCTGCCATTCTGTCTGCCTGTGCTCGCTCTCTCCCTCTCTCTCTCTCTGACAAATAAATAAAATCTTTAAAAAAAAAAAAAAAAAAAAGATCCAGAATCTTATTCTAGGTCTTCCTCTTATGGTCTTGTTGCTTGGCTATTCATATGCTTAACGTCCACGTGTATAAATTCTGACCATCGCACACAATTGTGTACAAAGTGAATGACATAAACATACCATAGTGCTTCCAGAACAGAATCTGTTCACTGTTAGCATGTAACTTTTAAGTCTCAACTCTAATACCTTATGTATTGTAATCTACATAAATGTAAAGTTTTGGAACTAAAGCTGTAGCAATTTTTTTTTGCATCCATATACTTGATTTTGTACATGATGTCAAGTTGGTGAGCTACAGTTGCCAACATTTTATACAACTTCCAACCAAGGCGTTGCTATACTTGTACTCATAGTGGGCTGACTTTCATTTTAGAGAAGCAATTATGAGGTGTTTAAAAATTATTAGTATCTCAAAAATGTTTCTCGAACTTTATCATTTGTCTTTGATATTTCCCAATATTGTTCTCTGCAAACAATTCTGCTCTTTCTTCTGATGCTTTCCAAAAAGAACATGGGAATCTTGCATGTGGGTAGCCTTTAGCCAATCAATTAATCATTCTGAGATTCAATTTCATTTTATACAAATTAATGATAACTATTTCTTCCTTGCTGTTTTGTGTAAGTACTTATTCTTAGAGGCACTTCAAAGGCATTCAATAAATGGTAGTCAATAATTACTGTCACTATTATCGCTGAAATCACCCTGATTTCTTTTGTATGCCGTATTAGTAGTAGGCCTCATTTTTATGATTTAGAGATTTTTAGGACAATCTGTTGTTTTGTTTTGTTTTAAAGATTTTATTTATTATTTATTCAACAGACAGATCACAAGTAGGCAGAGAGGCAGGCAGAAAGAGAGGGGTAAGCAGGCTCCCTGCTGAGCAGAGAGCCCAATGCGGGGCTCAATCCCAAGACCCTGGGATCGTGACCTGAGCCGAAGGCAGAGGCTTAACCCACTGAGCCACCCAGGTGCCCACAATCTGTTTTTTTGTATCCCTCCTCTGAAGAAATAAAACAAGAGATTCAAAAATTAGAAAAACAAGTTGAATTTTTTTCGCTGAGAATTTGGCAGAAAGCATTTTATTTATGCAAGTGTGTGTGTGTATGTGTGTTTGTATATCTCATACTACGAATATGAGCTACCTAAAGAAAATGATATGATCTTCTTATATTTTCAGCATCTTGGGAACTAGGGGTGATTAAGAAAAATATCATTATGATAGCAGTAGCAGCAACAACAGTAAGATCAGATATGCAAGAGCCTGTGTCTCTGATCTCTTCACAGTGGAATACGCTCTTCATATTTTAGTGAGAATAAATGAAACATAACGTGAAGTCTTATGCCGAGTTTTTGAAGCCAGATTTCCTGGCAGCTTTACCAAATGCTTCAAACTGAAAGGGCAGGAAGAACATAATTCTTTCTGATCTTTTCCCACTCCAAGACTGTTCTCAGACTTCAGCTCCTAATCTATGAAGGGAGGTGTGCTGAGATCCTGATGCCGGCCGGTCTCTGGTTCTAACTCCTGAACCGTCATTCACTCTCTGAAGCCCCCAAAACTACCTGTTGTCAAGAAAGTCCAAAGCTGTTCTGGAGCCTGCTGTTAGGCTAATATCAAAAAGAAGACACAGTGCAACACTCATCAGAAAAGCTAATTCAGGGACACGTGGGAGGTTCCGTCATGAGGCATCTGCCTGCAGCTCAGATTATTATCCCAGTGTTCTGGGATCGAGCCTCGCATGCAGCTCCCTGCTCCTCGGGAAGCCTGCTTTCCCCCTTCCCCTCCCCCATCTTGTATTCTCTCTCTCTCGCTGTGTCTCTCTCTGTCGAATAAATAAATAAATAAAATCTTTAAAAAAGAAAAGAAAAGCTAATTCATACAGCCCACGTTTTATTTTCCTTGTTGTTGACACATGTCAAGCATTTAGAGCTAACGGATGAGGCAGTTTTAAAAAGAACTTTAAGGCCATCTAAATTGTCCATCAAAGTAATACCCAGTACTCCCAGAAATAACAGTGGGTTTTAAGAGGATATCATGCATTTTTTTTTATTCTGCCTCATCTATTGGTGTACATGGAATATAAGCTGGAAGTGACAAAGGAAAGGATATGAAGAGATGAGTTACATCAACACTTATCCTAAACACCAGGCACAACCGCCGTCCAAGTGTACACACGTATAAAAACAGGAAGAGAGCACCAGCCATGAGCCGTTGTCTTTAAGCCCACGCGAACTACATCTCAGTCTCGCTCCACATCACCTTGGGGGAAAGGGCAGAATGGCAGACGTGCCACCAGGGCAGCTGGGTAGATCTGCCTTCAGTTTTCAGAGCAAGCAAATGATGAATCCACTCCATGTTTATTCTTTCTTTTCGTAAAACAGTGGTGATGATGAGGGAGCACGGGGCTGGCTGAAGACAAAGCAAAAGCTGGCGCCTTGCACCCCCTCTCCATCGGCTCTCCCTCAGTCATACGTGTAGCATCCCTCAGGCAGCCCTGACTGCCATGAACAATAAGCAAATAGTTAACTTGCAGAGCTCACAATTCTGCTAGACAGGAGTCTCCCTTGGCTTACAAATGTTCTAAATCTCACTAACAAAGACGATTGATAGCAGGATTGTGACAACCCACCAAAAGTCTCCCAACTATCTTAATGGTAATGGCTGGTCTAAAGACAACATTGATCCAGCTACAAAGGCAAGGCCTCCAGTAGGTCTGGGACCTCCCGGCACCTTGTAGGCCCTCTTTAGCATATGAAAACTCCATTGAGTTTTCCCTTCCCCTCACCTTCCCCCAACCACAGGGTACATAACCTGCCATCCCTCACAACCCAGGGCGGCAGCTCTTCCTGCCCAAGGGTCCTGCTTTAATAAACCATCATTTTGCACCAAAGATGTCTCAAGAATTCTTTCTTGGTCATCGGCTCCAGACCTCAGCCCACCGAACCTCACCTAGGTTCTAGAACTTCATCAGTGAGAACTTCTGCTATGTCCTGGATATTAAGATGCTGAGAGTGAGAGATGGAAATCCTGCCCCCAAAAACTGAAAAAAAAAAAAAAAAAAAAAAAAGATCAAGTAAAACATAACTTGACAGTAGTAGGTGCATGGGACAGAGAGGATGGGAGGAAATGTTACGGAGAAAGCGGCTGGAGAAAATGTACTTTAATTTGGTTCCACAAATATTTATTGAGTGCTTATGAGCTAGGTAATAATACAACCCAGGGAAGAAGGTAGGCCACTTCCGGCAAAATAATAGAAAATGGAGTAGGGATACACCCAACTTTAGATGGAATTATGGTTTAGCAAGTGAAGTGTAGGGCTTGAGGAGAGAAAAGGGGAGGGACCTGAAAATCTAAGAAACTGGATCTAATTTTTTTTGTGAATCTGGAGGAAAGGCCATCTTCTAATGGTAGAGGACACTGGGACAGGGCTTCAGGGAAGAAAAGACAAGTGTGAAAATGTTAAGAACGAGTAAAATCGGAGGGCTTAGCCAACCATGGGCAGGATACATTTCAGACACATGCAGACACATGCGCCAGAAGCCTGTGACTGTGGCCTTCTTTGTGAGCAGGAACCCTGCCCTAGTCACCTTGCTAGTCTGAGTATACATTTAGAGCTCTTCATATACAGTATGGCTTTTTTCTCAGAGTATTAACTATTTTATTTAAAAAGAGGGAAACGGAGAAGAAAATGAATAAAAAGAAAAATACTAAGATATAGAGGATGCTCTGAAAGACAAGATCAAGAGACAGATGCGTAAGGCCCGGCAGAATGAGGAGGCTGGGCCATGGCAGAGCGAGTCTAAAGGAGGAGGAAGAAAGAGCAGGGACGGGGATGCAGGACCTGGTGAAAGAGAAAATGAATGTGTGAATGAGCAAATGAGGCGATGAATCGAAAAAGACTCTTACACTGGAGATTTGGGGGAAATGCTCATTTTAAAACAGGCAAGCTGGAAGATGCAGGATACTGGAGAGAAAATGAAAGAGGATATCCTGGAGTTGCCAGAGGTAAATGTGTGCAAAAAGGCAGATGTGAAGAAAGGGAGAAAAGCACAGAAAAAGAGGCCAAGATATAAATATATTGCGTGGCACTAATTACATTTTATTCATATTCTTCCAAATGACTACATCTTTCTCAATAGTTCAGTGTCTAAAGGCTTTTTAAGGCCAAAAGTGGAAAAGCAGTTTTTTGGAGGATTTACAATATTTAGCTTCAAAACTGTGGAATACGCATTTATTTATTTTTAAATCCCTGCAACAGTGACAGGTAATTTTTTTAGAGTCTAAAACTCTGATGCGGGACAGAGAAGGTTTCAGGACGAAAAACAAAGGAGGGAGAAAAACAAGGAAACAGGATAAGTGTTGATTGGTGCTGGTTGTCAGCTTGTTGACAAGAAGGAAACAGATGAACAGTCACCCAGAATGCTGAGCAGTAAGAGGCTCTGACAAAGGAAAAGCAGAGAAATTTTTTTTTTCTTTCCATTCGTCCTCTTGGATTGCTGATCATGGATCACAACCTGCCGTGTGTGCATACCCTGTTTAACACCTGACTTTTATCTCTGTTCCATTTGCCTCTTAGGGTTTCCACACTACTGTGCATTGTTAGTTTTTGCTAGATCCCTTGATTTTTTTCCTTAATGATGATTTTTCTCTGCATCAGTCAGGACAGATGATTCATTGAGAATTTTCTTGCTCTCATGGTACAACTTGTCATATACTCCCCACTGTCAGTGACATCTCCATTTATGCAGATCAGTGGGTTTTCAAACTTTAATATGCATCAGTATCTCCAAGCCCCACCTGCAATTTGTGATTCAGTAGGTGGAAGTGAGGCCTGGGATTTGTATTTCTAAGAAGCTGCAAGGTGATGATGACACTGCTGGTCTAGGGACCACATCTGGGGAACAGCTGATGTAGATCTTTCCTCCTGAAAAAGATTTTCTCAAAGGACTGCTCCTATATCTAGAATGATAGCAATTGAACTTAAAGTCTTTTGATTAGCAACATGTTCTGTACTCATTAATTGAAAGGAATGCATAAAATGCTTCTATTAATAACAAAATAGTGGCTTTCTACATACTTATTTGTATCTGGCAGTATATAACGTTCCTAATTCTGTTCCTAAGTATAAATTCTGTATATCAAAATATGTAAAACCCAACATTTTGCACTTCATAATACATTTCCTCTTATGCAACCCTCTAATACTCCAGTTGATTTGGGCTTAAATAAAAGGGAAAAACTTTCATATATTAGATAAGAATCACTGAATGTTTTTAACTTTTATTTTCAGTTTCTTATAAGAAAAGCAGATATACATGGAGAAGGTATAAACCTTCATGGAAATTTAAAAGATAATTTTGAGGGTTTCCTTATTGTCATCATAACTCACTTCAAGATAGAAGTCTCTATTTTTTCCTAATAAAATTTGAATACTACTTCTTATGTTTTCCAGTTGTGGTAAGTGTTGCTTCTCTTTTTTTATCATTGCAATTAGGAGAATGTAATGTTTAACAACAAGGCAAAGATTATAAAACACAAAAGACAAAAGTTAGATGAACCAACAAATATACTCCTCGAGACGGATTTAGCCAAACTCTTTGCAGATTGTGTGCAAGTGGTATTTCCGAATGGGCCAAAAGAAAGAGGTCCTACAAGTTCAAACTCAAGCTAAATTTTTCTCACTGTCAGTTACCAGGAGATACTCTTCACAAGCAACACCCTAGTTGTTGTCTCTAGCCAGTACTGTGGATGGTCTCAAATGCAGTCTGTGGATCTTCTGTATCAGAATCAGCCAGGGTGTATGGAAACAATGTGTATGTATCCTATCTCAGGAAGGGACTTTTAAAACTGCACCTGAAAGACTATACCCTAAAATTTCAGAATCACTGAAGTTGTGAGTAACGGGAAGAGAAGATTTACTGCAGGTACTCAGAAGGGAGCAGTATGACACTAGTATTCTGTGTTTGAGGAGGGTATTAAATACAAATTCAACAGATGGAGTTTTTGCCTTCACATGTTCTAAAATCTGTTATGCAGACCCAGGATGCATTTGAAGAGGACCCTAATAACGTTAACAAAACTCTTTGAGTTACTTTATTTCATTTACAAGGATGATGTTCTTAATAGATCTTTGTTTGTAAAGTGTGAATTATAGGATCGTTGCTAAATCATTACCTTAATAAGGACTGTAGTGTCTCATTTACTAGGAATTAGCAACCCATATAGGTAAAATTTATTAAAATCCCATCACGTAATAGTATATAGGGTTAATGATTCCGATACCACATCAAAATAAAGGATTGTTAGTGTATGATTTAGTGAATATAAGGGTAGACAATTTCAAATGGAGGCATTTGTAAAATTTTCAAGTCCTTACTGAAGAGAAGTTCACCAACCTGTTCTACAAAATAGGTTAAAATTTTCTTAGCTTTATTTATAAATAGAAAACTGTAATGAAAAAATCTGCATATAATATTTCCAGAAACAAAACAAAAGCCACCAAGTAGAATGTGCCCGAGGTTCTGCCATTGTGCCAGCTTATTCTACCCCTGTGTCTCTAATGAGTAGCCTATAAAAATTAGTCCTAAACTTCAATACTGGTTATTAAAATTACCAGAACTCTTCTTCCTTCACACATTTTTTTTAATGTTACTTACTCCTCATGAAGGCATCTTTTTCTAGGACTTCAGGTTTATGGATTTATCTTGGTTCCCCTGCCCTGACCTTGGCTCTTCCTAAAGTAATGGTTCAGGCTTAATTTCTGACCATCTTAGCCCTGGTTCCCAGCATTCATCCAAGTGGTCAGCATTAGATTTTGCTCAACCCTTTGCAAAAACAAAACAAAACAAAAACAAAAATAAAACACAAAAATTTTAATGTCAAATAAGTGGGCTTAAAAAAAAAAGCAGGCATCTACATTTTAAATCCTATTCAAAATACCCACATTTTGAAGATTTCACCAAACAAAAATTTATCATATATTTAAAACGCTCTTAGTCTGGTATCCCATGAGGTCTGCAGATGTTAAAAAATCTATTCTAGATTCAAATTAGTTAATAGTTTTACCTATCATTTATATTGTAGTTTGAAAAGATGAATGTGCAATGTTTTATTAAAAAGCCACGAACTGTGTCCAAACAGATATAAGGAAATGTTGAAATAGGTTCCATGTAGAGAATGTATGGCTTTTATTTTCCAAATAGCAACTTCAATAAATTAAAGTGCTCAATATTGTACCAGCCAGGTGTCAGAAATGAATAGTGAACCTGTCAGCAGAAATGTTTTCAATTTCTTAAGCACCATCCTGGCCCCTGACAGAATTGATTGGCTTTTTGACACAAAGTTGTAGTGGCAGAGATTAAAAAAAAGAAGAAAATTCTTCTTTAACAAACTACCGCTGTGACAAACTGTATCCACATGTAATTCAATACCCCAAATTTCTATTTTAGAGTGAAGCTAAGATAAATACCAGCACTATTATTCTTGGCATTTTAAATAATAATAATAATAATAGCAACAGTAATAGCAATAATATTAAAGTGAAGTTCCAAAAGAAAAGTATGTTTAAAAGTTAACTAAATGTTTGGGATTTTTTAAAACCACACATTTTTCTCCTGGGTTTGCATCATTAATTAATTAAACATTCTGTACTTATTCTACTTCATTTTTTTATCATAAGAGAAATGCAGGTTATTTGAATAGGTGTAGAATGTTTAAGTCTCAAGACAAATATTAAAATAGTATTAAATATAAATACGGCTTATTATTCAGTTTTCACATAACTTGTCTGCAAAATTCTAGAAAGCACTACAAAAGTAATTCTGTATACATGTATATTCACAGGTATGTATTTATGATCATACATATGTATATATGCACACAACTTAAACTGGGAAAATTATTTACAACAGTCATGTTAAGCATAAGGTTAACAATGTATCTATTTTGTTGTTATTTTTATGATTTCCTTACTTACATTTAAATTATGAATACATTTTAGAGTCATTTGCTGTGTAATTATAAGTGAACTGCCACCCTAATAACGCTTGATCATATATAAGTTATTATTTGGAAACTAGCAGTAAGTTACTGTCTAAATGTATGTATTTAATGAATACACACATCTATGTAAATTTTATTCAATCCAACCTTTAGCAATTACTTTAGAACCAAGGCTTAAGCAAATCTATTAGAAAAGTCTGATATTCTAGACCATATTAAATAAATTGTTTTTTAGATTATCAAAAAGATTCAAACCCAGCTTCCTTTAAATCTAAGACTCCCAATTTTGTGCAGCCATTGATTATACCACCTTCTATTCACAATCTAGCAGACCCAGGAATTTAAAATTAGAATAACAGACGGAGAGAGATAATTGAGCACAATTATATTAATACATTTTTATGTATTAATATAGACGATACTTTTAAACATCAAAAAAAAAAATGTGAAATACCCGACTCCAGTCTAAATCCTCATCCATCTTTCATTCTCCCAAATTTTGCCCAAAGACCTATATATGAATGAGGGTCTATTTCATGTTTACCAGTTGGCATAGTTGGTATAAAAACAAAGTAACAGTGGGTACTGAGGTATGAGCACAATATCTCCCTTTCAGACACGACTGTTCATAATGTATTATAAAGGAGGCATCGACCTTCCCACTGAATTGAGAATAGTTCCTACAGTGAGCAGGGAGAGGAGTTAATGGTAATAATGCTATGGCTGGAGGAGAGTTCACAAATCTTGGGCTTCACACTCCACTAGTTTTGCTTAGTTTCTCATTTTTCCTTGGAAAACTTGATACGCTCAGTTTCTATAAACATTCCTGTGGCGCCCCTGGAAACACTGTACTCTATGAATCATTCTCAGTACTAGGACCTGATCTCTTTCTTCCACAATAAAAACAAAAATACTCCACCCACCTATACACCCCAAATACCTGTCTCAGTATATTCACCATGAATTATCCTTTTGGAAAAAAAGGAAAGGTGCGAATGTTAATTTTCTACATTTTATTACATTTAAAATGTCCATCTTTGGTATCTGGAATCTAGTAAAAATGTTCAAACACTGCACCCACTTTAAATTCAGTGGTTGAGGAACACATGAAGGGCTCAGTCACTTAAACGACTGCCTTCAGCTCAGCTCATGATCTCAGGGTCCTGGAATCGAGCCCCACACAGGATTCCCAGCTCAGTGGGGAGTCTGCTCTTCCCTCTCACTCTGCTCATGTTCTCCCATTCACTCTCTCACTTTCAAATAAATAAATAAAATCTAAAATTAAAAAAAAAAAAAAACCACAGTGGTTGAGAAAATCACTTGGTCTAAAAAACACAATAGACCAAAAAGACATCATTATAAGGAGGAAGTGCTCTGAATTTCAGAAATATAAAAAACAAGGACAGAGACTAGTTTTAATCAATATTTTTCATGACAAATTCTAGGCTAACAATGAACAATAAATCTAAGACTGTACATAAAATGGCATCACTTCTTAACATCATATTTAGCTCAGATTACTTGAAAGCAAAAGACTGATATTTCTAGACAATCTCATCTATTTATTGACTCTTTAGAGTTGTTAAATATAACGCATAGGTATGTGTTTGACAATTATTCATCAAATTCAACTTCTGAGTTATGACCACTCAGCGTCTCGTGAGAGAGCACGAGTCCACTCAGCCCTCCCTTCCTTACCCATGTAATGGCAATGTTAATCCAGTTTCCACTTTTACAGTAACTATAATTTGCAAATTACTTATAGGGTTCTGATAGCCTTTCTAAGCCCTTGAGATAATCACCTAGAAGGTTAAACTGGAAATTCATCATCATCTTGAGACATTGTAAAAAGAGAGGAGGCAAAGAAACACGTTTATTGACCCCATTCTATGTAACAATTTCATCTATTCTCCTATATATTTTTTTTATTTAAAACCCAGACAAATGCAGCTTTTATTGGGCCAGCCCTGATAGATTTAGCAAGATTTTATGGAGAAGGTAAGACTTGAAGTTAGCCATGGAGAATGCAAGGAATTAAGACATCTTAGAAAGAGGAAGAGAGAAAGGTATTGAATGAGCAAAAGCATGGTGACTCTGACTCTGTATGGCATGTTCTAGTCGACCAATTTGCTGGGAATCAGTAGTTGTATAATGTCATTATGAGAGACAGAGGTGGAAAAATAAGTTAGAATTAGACTAGGCAGACAGACAGTAAAGGTAGTACAGGCAATTCAAGACAACTGAAGGATTGTGAAGCAAGGAATAACTTGAATGGAATATGATAAACTGAAGTATAAACCCTGTTAATGGGCTCTTAATAAGGGGAATAGTAGGTTATAAGGGTCTTAGCAAAGGAAGCAGAACAAAAAGGAGAGACACAAAAGATTTAATAAAGGGAAAAACTACTATACTTTTATTACTATGTGAGGGAAAAAAATAAGAAAACTTGCCAATAGCTTGAAGAGGCTTTAGCTATTTTAAAGAGATAATAGCACTATGGTTTGATGATAAGTCAGGAAAAGATGTATACAAAACTGAGAGAGACTATTCAATTTGGCCACTTGGAGAGGGCACTGGTGTAGAATGTGCCTATCAGGCAAAACAACTGACATAAAGATTGGAGAGCCTCCTCATGACTTTTTGCCTCCTGACACAGTATGTCAAGATGGTAGCATCTCTCCAAAACAAGGAAAATACTAGAAAACTGTATTTGTATCCAAATTTCATGCTTTCATGAATTGAATTAGCTCTGTAAGATTTCACTGCTTCGTGATGTACCATATTTATGATTCAATCATCCTTTATTATCACAAGAAATAAAAGGAGAGTTGACATTCCATCACTCAAAACTACAACACTAAATTTCTTCCCCAAACCTATAGGAGGTGTGAGATGAACAACAAAGACAGCACCTATCCGGCAGGTACTTGGCATTCCAATTGACTCAGCCAGGAACAAAACAATAAAAAAACAAGGGATTGAAATACCATGGAAGTCTCCTAAACTGACATACTTCAATATGATTTCAGAATTTAAAATAGACTTCATACTATAAATTATTTATTTGATGTACTCAGATTTTACAATGACATAAGCTGCAGTAATAAAAAATATATTATCCTTCATGATGTTTGTATTTGCTATTAGCTGAGCTGTATAAATAAGTTGAATGGGGAAGATATCCTAAGACCTTAGAAAATATCCTGTCTGGCAACATTTGAGCAATGGTATAAAAATAGCTGAACACCACAAAACAGCCATCTGTCTACCTGAAAAAGTGATTACTGGGGAAAAAAAAAAAAACAGTATTAAGCTTCAACTTCAAGCCATATTTGATAAAGCTGTGAAGCAATAAGTCACAGGTCATCCAATTTGCAGAACAGCTTGAGTTTCAGTGGACACTACTGAACAAATTGTTGTCTCTATGCTTGGAACCTTTATCAATAAACTTGTACCTAAAACACACAACCTCAAGACCTCAAATCACCAACCCCAAATTAAATTCTAAGAACTGCTTCCTAGTTCTCTCATATACAATCAGTTTTCTTCCTCAGGTGAGAAAGGAAATAAAGGAGGAGGAACTACTCTTACTATTATTACCATTTGAGTGAAATGCCTAGCCTCTGAAGGAAACCCATTTATTGTCACAGCTTAATCAAGATTGATAAACCAATGAAAATCTGACATACTCATACTCCAGAGATACAACCTCTGTTATTTCTGGTTCTTCACTCTTAGCTTTTCTCTGCAGGACTTTTTTTTTCAATTTCCATTATCAATAAACACTTGATACCCCAAACCCAATGGGTTTATTATTTATAGCAGTATGCCTCATTATCAAATTATTATAATGATGTTGTTATCCTGGGATTCACTCTCCCAAAAAATGGGAGAGATCTGCTCAATAGTGATTTTCCTTTTGAGGCTTTTGGGTAATCCAACACTTCTGGACATTCTTTTGGATTCTCTATGCCAGTTTACTGAGTGTGACCACTGGTGATTATCATTCCATTAGTCTTTTCTCTTCGTGCTCTGGTTTGTGCCCTCATAGAGAAACTCTAAAGATGTGTCTGTCCCAGGAGAGCCTGGGTGGCTCAGTGGGTTAAAGCCTCTGCCTTCAGCTCAGGTCATGGTACCAGGGTCCTGGGATAGAGCCCCACATTGGGCTCTCTGTTCCGCAGGGAGCCTGCTTCCTCTTCTCTCTGCCTGCCTCTCTACCTACTTGTGATCTCTGTCAAATAAATAAATAAATAATCTTAAAAAAAAAAAAAAAAAAGATGTGTCTGCCCCAAATAGAGAAAAAAAAAAAACACTACTCATACATTTCTTAAAAAATGATACTGTTGTGGGGCATCTGGGTGGCTCAATAGGTTAAGTGGCTGCCTTCGGCTCAGGTCATGATCCCAGGGTTCTGGGATCAAGCCCCATGTCGGCTACCTATTGAGCGGGAAGTCTGCCTCTCCTACTCATGCCTGCTTGCTCTTTCTTACTCCCTCTCAAATAAATGTATAAAATCTTAAAAAAAAATGATACTGTTGAGAAGCAAGTAACAATGGACTTTTCAAATAACTCAGAAAGAGCCTTCTAATTTCACAGTATTGGGAGATTTTACCTGTCACCTCTAGTCATAGCTACTATTACATAACCATATAGGTTTATTAGCTATGTCAAAGGTGAAAATCAAATAGAGTGTTTGCTGTGTATGTCTTTGTACCCATGTTTGTGAACATAAAAAATACTTTTAAACAATGGAGGGAGGCATGGAAAGTAAGGGAGAAATTCAAGTGGATCATTTTATATTCCTCAAAGTTTTCAGTACCCTTGATCACCATCTTTCTTTTCCTAGTATGTCACTCAATACACTTGCAAAATTCAGAAATACAAAAATATTCCTGAATACTAAGCAATCTTTCTATCTTGACCATTCCTCCACACACACTGTTTATTTGGTTTGCCACACCAAATCTCTTTTCACAAAGCCAAGTTCACTTTCCAAGGCAAAATTGTTTTCTATTGTATATGCCATAAATAAAAATTAATACAAAATTACCAAGGTTGAGTTTTATTGTCACAAGATATATTTCATTGTTGCTCCAGAGGAAACTACATAAATATCATCTTTATCTATAAAAACATAAAGTAACAGCCTGTATAAAATTATCTCCACCATGACAATAAAAGTTAAAATAATATTGTTTCACTAAGTGGTCAAGCTATGCCCCAGGATAGAATAGGAGTACAGCCAAGGTTAAAAGGCAGGTAAGTGCCACCCAGGGAAAAGACCAGTGCATGCTTTGTGATCCCTCAGAACAGACAACATGCATACCAGGTTCAAGTGGTACAGTGTTTATTTACAGCAAGAGAAATGAGTACACAAGAGCCAGCTCCTTGCAATGTGCTGGTCCCCCATGGCTGGCTTCTCTCTGCAGCTGACATGGTCATTGCAGCTGTATGTACTCCACATCATGCTTCAGCAGAAGAACCCCAATCCTCACTCTGTGGGTCCTATAATACAAAAAAACTGGGGGCATGCCCAAGGTCAATAGCAGCATATATAGATAAACCAAAAAGTTTGCCGGTGCCAGATACAGAGGAAACAGAGATGTGTGTACTGGCTGTGCTCTGAAATCTTTGCATGCAGTGTGATCTGTGAGCTCGCCAGCATGTCCTTTATTAAGTGCAAAGTTCTTCTTGGGAACACAGAGGAGGTGTTCAGCTGAACTTGGATCCTACCCACATCGATATAAACCATTTTTGAAAAAAAAAAAGACTGTAATAATTGTAATCAATTATAATACTTACATTTTATAAGCAACTCAGAGATTAGAAGTCCTTATATAATCACAGTTGATCTTCTCAACAACCCACAGAATAGGCTGGCCATGTTTAATAATCCTCATTTTCAAATGAAGAATAAACTATAATTTAAAAAGATTTAGGAATCTACCAAAAAGCCCACTGTAAATGAGTGGTGGGATTACTTAACATAATGATTCTGGTTAATTTGGTATGCACTTAATATCTATTTCAACTACCATGTTTTACTAAAGGTTTAAAAGATTGGAAATGATAATGCTTTGCTATCTCTGTGGAAATGCTGATTAGTCCTTATTGGCAATTATAACTATGAAGATATATTTGAAGGTCTTTGCACTGATATCAGATCTTTTTATAAAAAGGATTTTATGATTGGGGTTTTATTTTTATATTTAATTTATGGAATATACTGATTGGAATTTAAGTTTAATTGTAAACTTCAGTTGTTCAGTATCATTTATAGAGGGACATGAAAAGAGTTTTAAACTGCTAGAGATATGGATATGCTCCTTTAAAAATTAATATAAGAATTTGTTACAGGATCCTTCTTTATAGAAAGCTAAGTATGCAGTTATTTATCTCATCACTTATCATTTAGTATGATGTTTCAATATCTATATCATGAGCTGAAAACTTAATTATAGCCAGTTCAACAAATATCTATGGTATACCTACTAGAGGTAAAGTCCTCTGCTCACCTACTACAGGGACACAATGATTAATCAAACTTTGATCTCACTTTCTTTTTAATTAAATCTTTTAAAATTTTAATTCAACTAACATATAGCATATTACTAATTTCAGAGATAGAGTTTAGTGATTCATCAGTTGCATGTAACACCCAGTGCTTATTACATCACGTGCCCTCCTTAATGCCTATCACTCAATTACCCCATCTCTCCACCCCCGCACCTCCAGCAACCCTCATTTTTTCCTATAGTTTTGTCTTTTGTGGTTTGTCTCCCTTTCTGATTTTGTCTACTTTTATTTTTCCCTCCCTTCCCCTATGGTTATGTTTTGTTTCTTAAATTCCACATATGAGTGAATCCTATGACAATTGTCTTTCTCTGACTGACTTATTTCCCTTACCATAATACCCTCTAGTTCCATCCACAGTGTTGTAAATTATAATATTTCAAATTTTTGATGGCTAAATAATATTCCATTGTATATATATACCACATCTTCTTTATCCACTTGATCCCACTTTCAAGGAGTTTTCACTATTATAAAAGATGAGATATAGGTAATATGATTATATTACGATGTAGAAAGACAGATATATAAAACTTCCATAGAAAAATAACAGTGGGGTTTAGAGGGACAATAATTTAGAGAGACAATAATATATTTAGTAAGGAAGTCTGGGAAGGTTTCCTGGAATAAGACTTTGAGAAAAGTCTTTGAATGAAATGTGAGCATACTAAGTAAGATGGAAATACTTTATATCCTGGGTGAATAAAAAATAATTTGTGAAACCAGAAAGTGGAGTTCAGCCTATATATTAAGAAGTGGTTTCATAGAAAGTAAGTTCAGAACAGAAGGAGCCAGTTCATTGAAGGCTTTGACTGATGGACAAAAAAGTTTGTATTTAGGTAATTAATATGGTCAAGCATACCAGGTTTTATCAATTGCTTAAGTTTTCGGCAAATTATAATCCCTAAGGTCTATTTTTTTTTTCTTAAGGTCTATTTTTTTAAAAGACTTTTATTTACTTATTTGCAGACAGAGATCACAAGTAGGCAGAGAGGCAGGCAGAGAGAGAGAGGAGGAAGCAGGCTCACTGCTGAGCAGAGAGCCTGACTCAGGGCTCAATCCCAAGACCCTGGGATCATGACCTGAGCAGAAGGCTGAGGCTTTAACCCACTGAGCCACCCAGGCACCCCAGCCCTAAGGTCTTAATCAGTAACATTTGTCTTACTGAGGTCTATCTATTCATGAAGATAATTGATGAAACTAAAGGTAGTAGTGTCCATTAAAAATATAAAGAAATAAACTTATTACTAAAACATTGCCTCAGTGTAACATGTTTCATATAATACAGAAGAAACAATATAAACATTATTTTAAAAGCATCATTAAAAAACCTGGCTAAATGTACATGTATTAATGCCAGTATGACTTAAAACTTATATTAAGTGTACAGGAATTTTTGTCTTAAAAAATCAATTACTGTTTCTAGCAATAATAAGAGTTAATCTTTCCTGAATATATATATCAGGTGTTATACAAAAGTTGGGTTTACATACACTATCTTTGACAGCAGCTTTATAATTTGGGAATTGCTAACACTACTTTACAGATGATGAAATTAAGATTCAGGAATGCCCAAGATCACATAGTAATATAACTTTTGAACACAGGATGATTTCCTAGGTCAGCCAAGCTGCTACACTAGTGGTGTCATTTCTTTTTGCCATCTTTTTTTTTTTTTTAAAGATTTTTTATTTTTATTTATTTGACAGAGAGAGATCACAAGTAGGCAGAGAGGTAGGCAGAGAGAGAGAGAGAGGAGGAAGCAGGCTCCCTGCTGAGCAGAGAGCCCGATGTGGGACTCGATCCCAGGACCCTGAGATCATGACCTGGCCGAAGGCAGCGGCTTAACCCACTGAGCCACCCAGGCGCCCTCTTTTTGCCATCTTAAACACCAAACTAGTATCTCTAAAAGTAAACCTGATCTCTGAAGATACTAATACCTTTAGGTTTTCCAGATTCTAACTCAACTTTTATAGGATTAAAGAAAAAAAAAGTGAATTGTTTTATATGTTCTTCTTTTACCTGGTCACAGAAATAAATGATATTTTTAAGGAAAAGCAACAAGCCCAATGAATACTGGAGCAAAGACAAGACAGAATTACTGATTCTGCAGGAATTTATTCTATTCACACTTTTATAGAAACTCTATTGGCACCAAAACTGATGTTTAAAAATGTCAAGTCAATTTCAAGCATAATCAGTTCTTGTGAATCCCAAGTCACACAGAAGTTAAAGGATGATACAGAACACATAAAATTTAATTTTCTTATATTAAAAAAAACTGCTGATGCGGAACCTCCAATACAATTCCTAGAAATCAGTTGGGAAGATGATCTGATAATCAGAGGTGTAACACTGGTGAGAAGCCCCCTCAGCAAAGGACATTTCTCACGGAACTGAATTTGCTTTAGGAATTCCTAATGGTCATTAAGGTAAAAAAGGCTTCATATAATTTCACCCAGTCAGGCTTACCCCTTTCCTCTCTGGGTTCCTAAGTGTATTCGTGATGGTATTTGGTGGTGGGACCTTTGGGAGTTGACTATGTTATAAGGGTAGATCCCTCATAAATGGGACTAGCGCCTTTACAGGAAGAGACCCCAAAGATCTTCCTCCACCTTTTCCATCTTGTGAAGACACAGCAAGAGGAGAGCTGTCCACAAACCGTTAGACACTAAATCTTCTAGCACCTTGATTTTGGATTTCCTAGTCTCCAGAATTGTTAGAAATAGAAATTAATTTATGTTATTTTCATTTATAGCTGCCCCAATGGACTAAGATATTAGAATAAACTACAGTCAGGATGGCTACATTGTTTAAATTACAACTGGAGGATCCCAAAAGACTTTGACTTAACTGTTTACTCCTGTTTGTGATTTAAATATTGAAGACCTCCTTCAACAAGATTTCTTTTATGCAAAAATTGAATAATAATACTCTTGTTTATATTTTCCAACAACAGAAGAGAGAGTTTCAGAATTTTATTTTAGGAACTCAAAGTATCATTTTAAATAGTGTCAATGTTTTAGGAAAAGTCTTTTGTTTAAACCTTAAGGCATGATGGAAAATTTGTATTTTAAAAATTATGTCACATTTCTTATTAAAAGTCACAACTACCTTATTATTGAAATCAATGTAAATATTTCACTGAACTTAAACTTCATCTTATCTCTTAATCTCTTCAGGTCCTTCCAAGTAAAATGGCAAGATTTTTATTCCTTTTCCACCCATATTTATTGTTCAAATATGATTTTGGAGGTAACCTCTAAAGTATTCTAATAAATTTCTAACCTCTCATACATTTGTCTTAATCAGTTTTGATATCGTATTTTTATGTCTCCCACTGAGGTTTCACTAAAATTGCTTATAGTTAATGTAGTAAGACTTGATTCCACTTAAAAGGAAATAATAGTTGAAACACAAAGAATGAAGCATTTACTATGACCTAAATGTCTTTCACTTAGTATCAGAGCCTTTTTTTTTTTTTAAGATTTGTTATCCAGAGGATCAAAACATTTCTTTTTTTTTTTTCTATTAGCATGTTGTTATACACCTAGATAGATTAACATCCCCAAGGAGAGTTTGTCGATTGTCATTGCATTCACCTACCCAAAGCCCCAAGTTTAATTTAATTTCAGAATATGTTTGATTAGTATGAGAAGGAAGAAAAAAAGATGTTGATTATAACCACATGATCAAAATAAAATACTGGTGCAATAAGATGTTAAATGAATTTAAATGATATGTAATAGTTCCTCAATTATACTGCTTTTCATGTCCTTTCTCTTTACTTTTGGAAATAAAGATGAGTTTTTTGGGCATTGAGTAGACAAGTTATTTCTTTTTCTCCAGCTTTATTAAGACATAATTGACATCTAACATTATATGAATTTAATATGTACAGCATATTGATATTGTATATTTTAAATTGCAAAATGATTCCTATCGATAGGAACAAGCTGTGGCTCAAGAGTTTTATTTTTATAGGTTAAATCCTTATTTATTTCAATTACATTAATAGACCATAATTTTGGGGTGCCTGGGTGGCTCAGTATGGAATGTAATGCCTCTGCCTTCAGCTCAGGTATGATCTCAGGGTCCCGAGATCGAGCCCCACATCGGGCTCTCTGCTCAGCAGGGAGCCTGCTTCCCCCCCCTCTCTCTCTCTGCCTGCTTCTCTGCTTCCTTGTGATTTGTCTGTCAAATAAATAAATAAAATCTTTAAAAAAAAAAGACCATAATTTTTACCTGTTACACAATTTATTAATCATATTCATCAATTGTAATTTATGTATTACTTCTCTAATGATTTTAAAAATTAAAAAAGAGATGAAAATAACTGAGGGACATTAGAAACTGACCACCAAAAGGCCATCCACTCTTCTCCCTCATCATCTTCCTCTACTCTAAAGGCAAGACTTGGAAATGTGATCCAGCTCTGGCAATGCTATGTAATTAAAAATAATGAGATATATGCAAGGGGAGTTCTTGGGCAGTTGTTTCTAAAAGTATATCCTCTTTAATCCTTTGTTATTTAATTTCTTTCCTCTTCCCCTATCTAATCCAACCTGAAAAAGACAACTGAAACCTGAAGATACAGAAGTCATCTTGCAACCATAATGAAGAAGGCCATAATGTTGACCATATACTCATAAGCCACACATTTTTTTCTTTCTCCTTTCATCACTGAAAGAACATACTGGATTAAATAAAAATTGGGCTTCCTAGTTGATGAATGTGATAACAAACTTTCTTAGGGTATATGAACCATTAGTATATATAGATGAAGTGCAGAACACCATCTTAAGAAGGAGAAGGGAAAAAGCAGTTTTCTTGCCCACCATCATAGAAATGGCTGATCAGAAGATGGAAGGAGCCTGGTTCGTCCTAATATCATTGAGCCATCAAGTCAGTCCTAGACTGCTTAAAATGAATTAATGTTTATCTAAGGCACTGTTGACTGTTTTTCTAATGTTTGTAGCTGTAGACATTCCCTTGGTGTTTCAGATTGCTAAATTCAGGAAGAAAAAAAATTCAAACCATTGAATTATGTTTATTTATCATCAATTGTATCACTGGACTGCTTTAGAATAAAAACCACCTAAACTGAGTTTCAACTGACAAAGTCAATCACATGTTTGCAAAAACATGGATATATTAGATACAAACCTGTCTAATGTCATAAAGTAAGTTTGCTCTTTTGATCCTTCCCTGGGATTTCATTTTTCACTCAAACTGCTTCACACTTTTCATTTTTCACTCAACCCACTTCACACTTAAAAGTTTTACGATTCAAACATTACCAGAGAAAAGATAGAAAAAAATAGAAAGCTATTTCTTACCACTACAGAATTTTTGAATTTTATAATATTCACAGACACTCAATATAGTAGGCAGGACAAAGAACTTCTTTCAAGAAAGAAAAGATTAATAACTCCTGAATGCCTCTTGAGGTGACATATGTTTGGGCCACCTTAGGAGCTCATTTTCTTTTGTTATTCTTTCTCCTTTGAGAAAATTCTAAGAACCCAGAAGCACAATTTTCTAGATAATAAAAAAGAAAGCAGTAAAAGCAGGTGTTAAGTACTATGACAACAGACACATAAAATGGTGTCCCATGACCAGTCAAACCCTTTATGTGCAGTAACATACCAGGCTAGGTACAGCTGGAAGTAGACTTACCGTTAAAGAAATAAGAAACTCAAAAAAAAAGATTACAATAGGAAAAAAACAAACAAAAAAAGAACTAAATAGCCAGAGAATGTACAATAAGCTCATTTCCAGCAGTATTTTATAAGTTATTTCCTATTGATAAATTCTATCTTATATTAGGAAATATTGATTCCAAGACTTTTCTTCTCTTCTTAGATATTTTCAAGATGTATCTTTTTATTTTTGGCTAATATTTGTTTCATATCATTCTTTTTAATTCTCCTCAGAGACTTAGATTTTTTTAAAAACCTTAAAATTCTTTATTAAATTTAATTTTTTTTATAAACATATAATGTATTTTTATCCCCAGGGGTACAGGTCTATGAATCGCCAGGTTTACACACTTCACAGCACTCACCATAGCATATATCCTCCCCAATGTCCATAACCCCACCACCCTCTCGGGAGGGAGACAAACCGTAAGTGACTCGTAATCTTACAATTCTTTATTGATTAAAGCAGTATCTTTCGAATGTTTTCAAAAACTTTAACTTGGATTTTTTTGGTTATTTTGTCTATTGTGTGTTCCTTCTTGTGATCAATAGCATGGTTGTATTTTTAATTTCCATTGTCAGTAATTTTTGTTTGTACGGTAGACATTGCATATTTTTTTAAAAAAATGGTAGAGGTTATGGATGATGATACTTTCAACTAAAGAAGTTTTACTCTTTCTTTTGCTGGACAGTTGGGGTGAGTGAAAGCTGATAATCTTGTTTTTGTTTTGTTTTTTTCTTTTAATTTTATTTATTTATCTGACAGAGAGAGATGACAAGCAGGCAGAGAGAGAGGAGGAAGCAGGCTCCCTGCTGAGCAGAGAGCCCGATGTGGAGCTCGATCCCAGGACCCTGAGATCATGACCTGAGCCGAAGGCAGCAGCTTAACCCACTAAGCCACCCAGGCGCCCCGAAAGCTGATAATCTTAATGCAGTCTTGGAGAGAATGATGTCAAGGTGAGGTGTCTACTTTGATGGACCCAGGCTACCTCTGGTTTCCTTCCTTCTTACAGGATGGTCTTTCATGACTCTGCTTGGAAATCTTTGCGAATCTTCGTTTCTTCAGTGACCGTTTCACCTTTTTGTAAGATCTTTATGACTTAGCTGTTTAGCTCCTGACTTGTAAAGCTTCATTTCATTTGACAAATGTCTCAATAAAAAGAAATTAAAGGCATCCAAATCAGCAAAGAAGTTAAACTATTGCTTTTTGCAGATGATATAATACTTTATGTGGAAAACCCAAAAGACTCCACTCCAAATCTGCTAGAACTTCAACAGGAATTCAGTAAAGTGTCAGGATATAAAATCAATGCACAGAAATCAGTTGCATTTCTATATACCAACAAGACAGAAGAAAGAGAAATTAAGGAGTCAATCCTATTTACAACTGCACCCAAAACCATAAGATACCTAGGAATAAACCTAACCAAAGAGGCAAAGAATCTGTACTCAGAAAACTGTAAAGTACTCATGAAAGAAATTGAGGAAGACACAAAGAAATCGAAAAATATTCCATGCTCATGGATTGGAAGAACAAATATTATGAAAATGTCTATGCTACCTAAAGCAACCTACACATTTAATGCAATCCCTATCAAAATACCATCCATTTTTTTCAAAGAAATGGAACAAATAATCCTAAAATTTATATGGAACAAGAAAAGACATCAAATAGAGAAATGCTGAAAAAGAAAGTCAAACTTGATGGCATCACAATTCCAGACTTCAAGCTCTATTACAAAGCTGTCATCATCATTTGACAAATGTCTTAAGGGAGATTACATGTTTTTGTTTTGTTTGTTTTTAATTTTTATTTTTTTAAATTTCTTTTCAGTGTTCCAGAATTCATTGTTTATGCACCACACCCAGTGCTCCATGCAATGCGTGCCCTCCATAATACCCACCACTAGGCTCACCCAATCTCCCACTCCCCTCCCCTTCAAAACCCTCACTTTATTCCTCACAGTCCACAGTCTTTCATGGTTTATCTTCCCCTCCAATTTCCCCCAACTCCCTTTTCTTCCCCATCTCCCCATGTCCTCCATGTTATCCCTTATGCTCCACAAATAAGTGAAACCATATGATAACTGACTCTCTCTGCTTGACTTATTTCACTCAGCATAATCTCTTCCAGTCCCATCCATGTTGATACAAAAGTTGGGTATTCATCCTTCCTGATGGAGGCATAATACTCCATAGTATATATGGACCACATATATCTTTTTATCCATTTGTCCATTGAAGGGCATCTTGGTTCTTTCCACAGTTTGGTGACTGTGGCCACTGCTGCTATGAACACTGGGGTTCATAGCCCCTTCTTTTCAGATTTCAGATTTCAGAAAAGATTGCCCTTCTTTTCACTAGATTGCATGTTGTTTTGAGGCTCCTTAAGTCCCTGATTTTATAACATCAGCCCTGCTCCACTGTCCAAAAGCTGTGTGTCTGTGTGTGTCTCTGTTTCTGTCTGACATCTGTGGTCTTCCTTCCTTCCTTCCTTCCTTGGGATAAGGAGGTTGAGGAGATCATCAAAGCCACTTTGCCACTCCCTCAAGAGATTTCAACTCTCACCTGGTATTCTCATGTACCTCTCCTTGCATCCACCATCAATAAATCTTTATTTTCCAAATATATACAAATACTAGTAACTCATACTTTTACAAAGTTTTTGCTCAAAGCCTGTATAGCTTAAGAATTTAGGAAATGTCAGAGTTGGAAACTGTACATGTGTTTGAGACTTCCCAAATTCCACTTTTGTTAATCCAGCCCAATAATGTTGTAAAAAGTTCTACTAGTCTGCCTTTCCACCAGTAACCTTCTGTCTGAGCCTCACCCAAATTTGCAATTTACAGCCTCTGTATAGATCCAGTAACTGTCCCCAGTGACCACTGCAGATCCAAAACTCACTTTTGAAAGGTTCTCCCTGTCTTATTTTACTCATTTTAGTTCTCATTGTTTCCACTGCTCACTAATGCCTTTAAATAAATAAATAAATATATATATATATATATATAGTAATATATATATAGTAATTATTTGGCTTCTCTGTTTGTTTTAATTAGAGTTTTGGCCTACTATAAACTATTTTATCCTTCTTGGAAATGGATGGCTACTGTTGTTTAGAATTCCCATTATGCAAATAAAACCCTCATTTGCTTATAATTTTAAGGCCAGTAAAAGACACACAGAGAATCCTCCACCCAGCTTAAGAAGTAAATGTTTGCAACTCTATCCTCTTCCCAACTTAATAAATTACTGCAAGTACAGTAAGGTCCATGTATACAATTCCTTTCCAAAAAATTATTAAACTAAATTTAATATTTATCATTCTTATACACATCTTCATGCCTTTTATTTACACTCACCCACAACCACATCCACAATCCCCAAACCCCCACACATATGCATTCAAATTCATAATTTACTTAGTATTTTTGTAAGTTTCTAAACTTTACATAGTTGGTATCATACATTGATTTGTATAATTTGTATAATTTTGTACAATTTGTTTTAAAAATTCAACATTCTTATTTTGAAATTTGTGTTGACAAAGGTAATTCTTGTTATATGCTTTCCTGAGCATTTCGATTTTTTTGATATTTTGCCATTGCAGTCAATACAGCTATGAAAATCCTTATGCAGTTTCTTCTTTCACATATGTAAGAATTTCTCTGGAGCTTATACCTAAAAGGACAATTGCTGGTCAGATGTTATGTACATCTACAAATTGCACAAATTGCTCTCTAAGGTGACAATATTAATTTAAATGCCATCCACATTTTATAGGAGTTCTGTTTCTCTACATCCTCACTAATACATTATTTGGCCTTTATAGTTTTGCCAATCTGGTGGCATGAATATCTCACTTTGTTACTTTTTAATTTTATATTTTCTTATTTATTGAAGGAATTTTTACATATGCTCAACATTAATGTTTTTTTAATTATATGTATTACAAAACATTTTTTCAATCTATGAGCTTTTTTGTTTTTTACTTTATTGAGTCTTTTAATGTACAGACATTTAAAACTTCAATGTATTCACTTAAATGCTCATCTTAAATATTTTGGGCTTTAATTCATCTATAATAGCTGAAAAAGGTATGAAGTAACTATCCAATTTTATTTCTTTCATATACATACCCCATGCATTCAACATTCCTTCGCTGATTTGCAATGCTACTTTAATCAGCTGCTAACTTTTCAGGTATGCATGTATTATTTTTTGAATGTCTATTCAGTTACATTCATATTTATTCTTTCATCATATATTTATTTGTTTTTAAAATTAGTTGCCTATTCTGGGCATTTTTCCTCTTTGTATAATTCTGAGCATTTTTCCTCTTTGTATAGTTTTGTTAATCTAGATAGGTAAGATTCTGCTTTTTAAGCAAAAAAAAAAAATCACAAAATTATAATGACTTTTAAAAAAGTGACTCTCCTTCAAATGATGAAACAGGGATCTAGGCTACCTCATCTGTAACTTCTTGGCCATCTCAGTGGCTTCAAGGTCACCTAGATGCATATGATTTCCTCTCCTGTTCCATTGACTAGTGTTAATCACCTGGCTAAACCAACTGTATGGAAAGCTGGGAAATGTAGAGGTGCACAGTTTCTGCTATATGCATAAACATTTATGCACATCTGCTGTAATTTAATTATATTTCATTGCATCCATAGATGAAATTTAAGATAATTAATTTTTTTAAGTTAAAACTTTAATTATTTAGAGCAGTTTTAGGTACACAGCAAAATTGAGGGAAAACTATACAGATTACTCATTTACTCCCTGCCCCTACACATGCATAGTTTTCCTCATGGTAGTTAAGACTATCAACATCCCTTATCAGAGTAGTGCTTTTACTACAATTAATGAACCCAAAATAACACATCATAATCATCCAAAATCCATAGTTTACATTATAGTTCACTCTTCGTATTATACATTCTATGGGTTTGCACAAATATATTAACATATATCAATCATTATTGTGTCATACAGAATATTTTCATGGCCCTAAAAATCCTCTGTATTCTATCAGGTGTGAGTTCTGTGTCTGGATTCATTTTTTTGCCTATCGATGTCTAGTTGTTCCAGTACCATTTGTTAAAAAGACTATGTTTGTTCCATTGTGTTGCCTTTGTTTGTATGGGGGGTTTTTTGGTCAAATATCAGTTGACCATATTTCTGTAGGTTTATTTGTGGGCTTTCTAATTTGACTTGACCTATTTGTCTACTCTTTTGTTAACACCACACTGTCTTGATTTTTGCAGGTTCATAATAAATCTCAAAGTCAGGCAGTGTCAGTCCTCCAACTCTAGTCTTCTTCAAATATTGACTATTCTAGGTCTTTTTGTCTCTTCATATAAACTTTACTATCAGTTGTTGATATCCACAAAATATCTTGCTGGTATTTTGACTGGAATTGCATTGAATCTTTAGATCAATTTTGATAGAACTGAACCTTTATAATATTGAGTCTTTCTATCCATGGATGTGGAATATTTCTCCATTTATTTCATTCTTCTTTGATTTCATTCATCAGCATTTTGGAGTTTTCCTCATATATGAATTATTCCTCACATATTTTGTTAGATTTATACCTAAGAATTTCATTTTGGGGATGCCAATATAAATGATAATATGTTTTTAATTTCAAATTTCACTTGCTTATTGCTGGTATATAGGAAAACAATTGACTATTGTATATTAACCCTATATTCTACAAACTTGCTGTAAACATTCACTAGTTCCAGGAGTTTTTTGGCAAATTCTTTAGTGTTTTTAAATAGATGGTTCTGTTATCCAAAAACACAGTTTTATATCTTCCTTTAAATCTGTGCACTTTTTGTTTCCTTTTCTTGTCTTACTGCATTTGCTAGAACTTCCAATATAATGTTGGAAAGGAGGGGTTAAAGGAAACAAAATTGGTATCTTTCCATTATTGAATATTTCTGCTTATAAATGCAATATGTATCCTCTAATTTATTTAGATTCTTTTTAGAAAACTTCCCACTTATAGAGAAGGGGAACTGGCTACAGTGCTATAGAGACATGTGAGAGTAGGATGACTTAACTTTGCACATTGATGCATTCCCTCCACAAACTTTGGTAGTCCATCTACTATCTGGCTGGCTCTGTGTGCCAAGACCAAAAACTAAGATGACTAAAATCCTATTTACTCTAGCTTAGCACTTTTGATAACTCCTATATACATTCCTTGTGATTTAAGAAATAACAGATTTTACCTACTGTGTATAACCATGTTGGCCTTATTCATTTTCCCTAAGATGAAAATTTAGGTTATTTCTTCCAAAAATCTTGAAAATATGCAATTTTATCACCATCTTGGTCCATAACATTCAGTGTTTCTCTTACACATGTAGAAAAATGCAACAAGAGCTGTTAACCCATTGTCTGCTTAGATTTCAGAGTTTTTTCTATATGGCAGTGAAAAGAAGGCAGTATGCACTTGAGATGCTTCCTCTAATCAGTTCCTGGGAATCCAGAGAATTGGTCCAATGAGGGTAATAACCTTTATTATTCTTTATTAATAGTAACTTGAGAAAATAAATGCATATGAATGATTGCTTCTTTTAACTACTTTTCATGCTTTTTACATAGTAAATGCTAAAAAGTCATCAAATAGAAAGGTATATTTAGTTTTACACAGCTGTAAGTACCCAAAGTTCAGAATTTAAATACAGATATCCCATGCAGCAACTGTGCACTAACAAAATTGTCTCTAGGAATAAATAACTCAAAGAGAGGACATTTGAAACTAAAAGAGGTGCATTCTTTGTTATTTTTTAAATTGCTAGGATGACAGTTAGCAAATGAATACTCAAGTCTATTTCAGCAGCCTGAAAGAATTAATTATATACCCCAAATGCTAAAGTTATTGCTAGAAAATAAATTATACAGGAGACCCAGCTGGTCAGATGCTTCTTCAGAAAGCAAATGTATTTTGGGAAAAGTTTTATTGTGGTGTGTGTGCATGTATGCATAGGTGTGGTGAGTGAGTGAGAGTGAGTGTGTGTGTGTGTGTGTACGTGCGTGCGTCCTTGAGGAGTGTAGTAAAGAAATGGATAACAGACAGACATTCTCTCTCCAGAAATAATTTTATATACTCCAAACTTCACAGTATATTACCTATATCTCCTGGTAAGCACCTGCATTGTAAGAAGCCACCAAAGTGATATCCTTTGGCTTTTCTGTAGAGGAATATATTTTTCAGTGAAAATTAAAGGACAAGTTTGCCTCTAACTATAGTTTTGAAGTAGCCCTATTGTAATATTTGTATTATTCAACATTCCCATCCTGCCTTAACCAGCCCTAGCTTTTCTACATCTTAAATCCTACCCATTGAAAGGGAGCAAGTAAGGAGGGAGGTAAACCTTGGACAGCTAGAGAAGAGTTATGGAGGTTCAATATTCCCACCTAGCCCTAGTAGATGAAGAAGGGATTTCCAGGTAGATTCTGTGCTCAATCATGGCTACAACTGAAGTTCCAATCAGCTGGGCCAAATTCAGGACAAATTTCAAGATACAGACCCTTGAGGGAAAGGTTTAAAACTTTTAAAATTATTGTAGGGCATTTATTGATTTAAGAAAAAACCAAATCACTACATAGCCTGTATCCATCAGTTTAGAGAATTCATGGAAGACTGCTTAAAAAACAAATAAAGAAACAAACAAACAAAAAAAAACTTTAAAAAACAAGAATTACTAATAAGTATATTTTAAAGGAGATAAAGAATGGATCTAGGAAATAGAGACATCTAACTTAACTTCTATACTTGTAAAAAGGACTAGAACAAATATAGCACCAAGTACCTAGAAAAGAAGAAATGGAGAAAAACCACCAGACTTGCTAGACAAATCCAACCTGCTTTTATGTAAGAATGACCTAGTGGACCTTACAATGTGCCCACAGTCCAACAGCAGCAACACCTTTCAGAGATTAATTTGAATGCCACCTAATTACTGAGTATGAGCAGCATCTTTGTTGATGACCATTAGAGCAAGTGCTTCTGGATAGTAATACTCACCAAACATGATCCCAATACCTGCTCTCTGAAACTGTGGAGGAAATGTGTATGATTTCTAAGGACTCCATTCATTATGTTTACTTTACCAGTGGTTTTTGATGGCCTGAAACAGTGGGAACCTGGCTGGTATGCAAAAGTTGACTTCAATCTGTAGCCATAAATTTGTGGAAATAGAGTAAACTTTGTCAGGTTTTCCTCTGGGGTTCCCACCAATATAATATTAACAAACAGTTCACTGACTAGCAAATAAGTTGAGGTAAGGGAAAAACAAGCAATAACACATGCAAAATATTTCGGTTTGTTGTTTGTTTTTTAACAAAAGTTTTAAATTCTCCCAACAATATAGTCACCAATAAACTAACGAATTAGTTAGTTAGTTACCATTTAGCTGCGGAACTCTGGTAAAAATCCCAAATTTCCCTAGGTCCTCAATTTCTCATCTCTGAAATGAAGGTGTCAAATTGGGTGATCTCTACAAATCAATGCAGCACTAAAACCTTATGGTTCTTAAAAGTAAACTGGAATTATATGCTTCCCATTATGCCTATCAAAATTATAACTGTAAAGAATGTCTGTTATTTTTAAGGTGCTGAGCTGGAGAAGGTGGATAGTATCCTGTAAGTGGTTATTGTTATACAAATCAGACTTTTATATTAAATGAATAGTCAACCAAAAATATACCTGTTGTTATTAGAAAGACAAAAAGCTAATTCATTTTTTAGAATAAAATAAGCTGTGCTGCCTTTTTTCTTCTTCTTCTTCTTTTGAGAGGTTTTGGAAAAAACAGACCATGAACCAAGCAAGAGCTAAAGAGAAGTAACCTAGGCTTTTAAAGAGAATGGAGCTTCACCTGGAGATCCAGGTATGCATACAAAGACAGAAGTTCCACCTAAAGCTGAAATACAAAAGAGGAAAGGAAGCTTGAATATCCTAGTAAGAGAGCAATAGTAGCAGAGCTTCAGCAGGAAATCCAAGAAATAAAGCAAGGAACAGGAAGGAAGGACCAATACTTTAAAAATAAAGAAAATTACAGAATATAATCCCATGCAATTTAAGAGAAAACAGACCTAAGAAAATTATTTTGCCACCAAGAAAAGCAATCCCCTTTCTATAACATAATTCTAAAGAGATGATTCCAAAATCAGTCTGTGCAAATAAACTTTTGGTTACACTAAAGTATTTCTATTTTTTGTCCCCACCCCCGAGAGAAAGAGAGTGAGGGAAAGTGGAGGGGAGGGGCTAGGAGAGGGAGAGAGAATCTCAGTGGGCTCTAAGCTCAGCACAAAGCCTGAGGAGGGGCTTACTCTCATGACCCTGACATCATGACCTGAGCCAAAATCAAGAGTTGGACACGTAACCAAATGAGCAACCCTGGTGCCCCTAAAGTATTCCCAATTGTTGAAATATATCCGTATTCACCTTATTCACCATATTTCATCTGCTTTTGTAAATAAAATTTAAAACTCCTTATAAAGATACTCTAAAATACTACTGTGAAGGAAGAGAAATTACACTACCATCTTTCACTTAAGGATTGCAAGTTGTTTTTTTTTTTTTAATTTGAGATATAGTTATATTTGTGCTTTTTTTTTTTTAAGATTCCACTTATTTATTTGACAGAGAGAGATCACAAGTAGGCAGAGAGGCAAGCAGTGAGAGAGGGAGAAGCAGGCTCCTGCTGAGCAGAGAGCTGGATGTGGGGCTCCATCCCAGGACCTTGGGATCATGACCTGAGCTGAAGGCAAAGGCTTAACCCACTGAGCAACCCAGGTGCCCTGCAAGTTTCTTTTTATTGGCCATTTCACTTTCCTCTTCTTTCCCTAAGTATCTATGTAACAGTGGAGATTATGTTTCAGTACTATTATTATATGTCATATATATATATATATTATATATATATATCTCCAAACATCTTTGGTTCAAAGCCGGCTTCAGGGGGAATTACAAACCTGAATGAATCAGCTCATGACCTCCTTTAAGACTAACTTCAGAAATGACTGCTTCATGCTTCATCAACTGTCTTTAACATAATGAATTATAAGCCATGGTTAAATCACCTTGCAGGGACTATTTAAAAGTGAATAGAGTCCCTTTACTTTCCAACTTATTACTCCTCTTTGAGGAAGATTAAGAGAAGACACCAGATGGTTAGTTGTCCATCCATACTAATCTTAAAGGCAGTCAAATGTCAAATGATCCATACTACCATTAAGTTCTTTTGTGCATAGTGTGTGAGTCATTTTTGAGGGTCACTAGTAGACTAATCATAGTAAGTAGGTAAAAACAGTTGTTGAATTGCACTGCATCATACTTATTATCCAATATAAGTAGGGTCATATGCTAAACATATATCTAATTATAATATAATAATTGTACTAATTGACATAGGTAATAAAATAAAGATAAGTACCTTAATAAAAGTTTTAGTAAACTATTATTTGGAAACTAAGAAAATAAGAAAAAAGTGCAATGCTCTCACACTACAAAGGAAAAAAAAAGCTCCTTAAACCTAGATAGTAAGATTTCTCAGCACCACCAAATGCAACTCTGAGAAGAGAGGGTGTTTTTTAAGTCTTTTAAGTATGTCTTTACCTGTGCATTCCCAGTAACTTTACCATAGTTTGGACTAACCTAGTTAAGTTCTCTGAAATATCGCAAAACTTAAATCAATTCCTTTTGGAGTGGGGGTCGGGGGATGGAGTACTTGGGTGATGGGCGTTAAGGAGGGTACATGATGTGACAAGCACTTGTTATATGAAACTGATAAATTATTGAACACTACATCTGAAACGAATGACATACTATAAGCTGGCTAAATGAATTTAAATTTAAAAACTAAAATAAAAAATTTAAAAAGTTACTTCCCTTTATACTATCTAACTCTCATCTGTGCATTCTACAAACCACCAACTAATTATTTCTCATGACATTGCCCAGGTCCAAATCTTGAGTTGCATATACTGTTACCAATAGAATCTACCCACCTCCAAAGCATTCCTTTGCAGAATCATTCTGGGTTATCAGATAGTTTCTGTGTAGGTAGAAAGGAGCTCATAATCCAGTTTTTGTATTCTCAATCACTAGCTATTTGAGCTTGAAGAAGGCACATTAGGCCAATCTAATACTGATCTTCAGATTGTAAAATTCTGCATCTATACAGAACTTTGGCAGGTAGAAAGCAGTTGCAGATCTGAGGACTTCACTTATTCTAAAACAGAATTTTGACCAATTCTCCTGGCTTTCGCCCTGTTTTACACTTACTTCCAAAAATATCTCTTAGCACCCAATGAAGCCTTTGAGAGATCTAGGATATAAGCTCTGTACTTTCTTGGCTTTCTGTGCAATTAACTAAGATTTAACTTTTTTAATACTACTAGATTAGCTATCACCTGTCCATCCACATTTTGGTTTCCAAGATTATGCTGCTATTGTCTTCTCTTCTCTTTTCTGTATGGGTTCATATCTTTAAAAAAGTTACTCTATCCTTTTAACAGAATTTCAGAAGAGTGAAATAAAATGCACATGTCTGATTTGACATCATTACTCAGAATTAAATTTTCTTAAACTTGTTTCAGAAAAGGTCTGCTGTGAGGGCTAATTTCAGCAGACCTATAATTGGCCTGAGCTATGTTACTAAAATAAGAAATGTACCTGCACAGCAATGACACCAGGTTAAGGCATGAAATGTACTGATTAATAGTGTTGCTTTATAACCACAGGTCCAAAGAGTTTGGATGAGGTTTGTAACAGTTAGCATTGTTTATTGGTAACAGTGACATTGATGATTTGCATTTGGTCTCCATGAGACCCCTATAGGGCCTGCTGTTAGGGCTGGTTATGTAGCATAAATCTGTCTACATGGACCAGCAGAGTCAGCTCTGGGCTGAGACCCCATTTGGGGTTCTTGCTTCTAAGGAATTTTGTGTACATCTCCATGGTTCCTGATCTGAGAGAGAAAGTGCATTCAGTATGGTCTTTATTAAGGAGGGCAATTGGAGCTGGCCTCTGCCACTTCTTGAGTCCTGACTGTGAAACAGCTGTTGGATGTAATGCTTTTCCTTAATTAAATGCTGTTCCTCTATTTCATCATTTTTCCTGAAATAAATTGTAGGTTTGTATGTATCCTTATTTTGGGTCCGGTGACTCTTCTTAAATAATCCAACATTATTTAACTGCCCTTGTTAGTGCAACAGGTATTCTCATAATTTACATTTTCATAATATTGCTTCAGTAATTTCTGTACAACAAATTAATGTGCTATATTTACTAGGTAAAAATAATTTTTATTGGCTTCAGGTCCTAATAAAATAAAAGCCTCAGGTATGAGTAAATCAAAACATGCCAATAATTAATCTCAAAACAAACAGAGGCTTAAGAAACAAAAAAAAACATAAAAAATAAAAAATAAAAACCAGCACCAGGCAGCAAAGTTAAGCACATTTTTCGTGCCATGTGGATAAGGTATAAATAATTGATTACTCATCATTTACACTCTAACACACACCATCATCTGTTATGAAGTAATGCACCTTGTACTGTGAGTTTAATGTCATGAACTAAGGAGTCAGAATATATAGAGAATTCCATAGATATAGATTTTCCATCAACATACCTGAGAATTTTGAACCGAACTGCTGTTGTTAATTTCAGCAGTTAAGCTAATAAAAAGGAAAAGGGATCAGAGTTGTGGTAATTCTGGCCCATATCCATAGGAATTTCAAAACCCACAGTGATCATTTGAAATACATTTTGAATCAAGGTTAGTGTTCACTCTGAAGATACTAGTGTGTTTCTTTTTTTTCCCCCACTAAGATTTTATTTATTTATTTAACAGAGAGAGCAGATCACAAGTAGGAAGAGAGGCAGGCAGAGAGAGAGGGCCAAGCAGGGCCCCACCTAGCAGAGAGCCCAATGTGGGGCTCAATCCCAGGACCCTGAGATCATGACCTGAGCTGAAGGCAGAGGCTTAACCCACTGAGCCACCCAGGCTCCCCACCAGTGCATTTCTAACCAGAATAACATTGCTAAATCTTGTACTTGCTGAAACACTAATCAATCACAGTTTTATATGAGCCATGGAAGCAATAAGCCCCCATGGAGACTGGTGGTGGCCTGGGTTGCTTCTATCAAGCTCCCCCTATCAAGACGGTATAATTGGCCATATTTCAAAAAGAAATCATGCAACTGAGCCAAAGTTAAATTCTGGATGCAAAGTATAACTTTAGAGCACTAGGTCTGAGGTGTCATAGACAAAGGACGAGTACAATTTCTCACATAAAGCAAGAGCCCTATAGTTTTTGGACATCTACCAAACATGAAGCACGTGATCTAAGAGTTTTATATGTAGAACCTGATGAGAAAAATGTAATTACTCCCATTTTATGAATGAGAAAACTGAGGCTCGGTTGTATGAGTGAGAAAGCATAGAGTTTAAGTAATGGGCTGAGATTCCAGTGTTTGAAATGTCGTAAACAGAACCTGAACATCAGTGTGCGTCACTACAATGTATTTTCTATCAGGCTCTCCTAAAACAGCTCTATTAATCTTCCATCCTCTTTCTCTACATACTCATAGTTAAACCCCCTTTGTATTTTTTTTTTTAAAGATTTTATTTATTTGTCAGAGAGAGAGGGAGAGAGAGCAAGCACAGGCGGACAGAATGGCAGGCAGAGGCAGAGGGAGAAGCAGGCTCCCCGCCGAGCAAGGAGCCCGATGTGGGACTCAATCCCAGGACGCTGGGATCATGACTTGAGCTGAAGGCAGCTGCTTAACCAACTGAGCCACCCAGGCGTCCCACCCCCCTTTGTATTTAATGTGGCTATCTTGCTCAGTTATTTTCTTAATAATCTGAAATTTCAACAAAGTAGCCATTTATTCAACCATTTAATCATACATACATTAAATAAACAGTTTCTGAGCACCAACATATTCAAAGTGATAAAAAAATGCAGCGACCCATACAAATAAGAATACAGAGACCCTGACCAAGGGATTATCCCCAGAATAGAAACCAATTTGCACTTAGGATATACTTGATCATCTAAAATGAATTTCACATATCCAACATACACATCACACACGATTTTAAGCCTTATTTGCTCACGTTCTTAAATTTCTTCCCCTTGCTAAATTATAACCTTTCTAACTTCAGCTGATGAACAAATATGTCAAGCTACTGAACAGTGGGACTACCTGATCACCAGCTTTGCATGGCTGTGCTGTCACATAAAATGTACTTTGTCTATACAATGACTGTTTGAACAATCATAATAATATTTTATTGCACTTTGCCTTCATTTTATTAAAAAATGACCAGAAAATAGAAAAAGAAGGCATTGTTTTAGAGATAATACAATTGAGACAAGATGAAAATGGTTAGTCATGACAAAAGTGATGAATCCTAAGCTGATTGGCTCTGTTTTCAATTGTGAGGAAAATAGCACAATCCAAAATCACGAAAAAGAACTGCCAGACTGCTATCACTGAAGATTTTGTCTGAAAGCCTCCATTTAGTGATAGATAAAATAAATAAGCATTTTAAATGATAAGCTTAAAACTAAAGGTTCAAAAGCTCACCAGTAATTTGGATTCGGAGAGAGTTTTACAGTCCTACAGAAATACAGCGATAGTCATTATAGGCTCCTTTACCAAGAAGAAAACTTGGAGTTCACATTTCTTTTGACAAACTCTTCAAGGAAGTTGATGAGCCATTCCCCCCATACAACACCTTTTGGGTTCCCAGACCCAATTCCAATGTGGAGGAGGGGGTTCTCCGCAACCCCCCCCCCCCCGGCTCCCCACACACAATACCAAACAATTCCCAGATACCTTGCAGATGTCCAAGAATTTAACCCACTTCTGACACTGCCTACCATGAGACAGCACCAGATTCCACAGGTTTAGGGCTCAGTCCTCAAGACAGCCCCTATCTCCCATTTCAGATGCCAGTCACAAGCCTCAAGGCTACATACATCAGAGGTTTCCAAGAAATCCTCTTCAGGTTCTTTAATATGCTAAATTAGCTCACAAAACTCAAGGAAACACATTTATGGTTTACTAAAGGATGTGATAAAAGACGTGAATCAACAACCAGACAGAGAGATACACAAGATAAGCTACGGGGAAACAGTGGTCAACCTGGAAGCTCTCTGAATCCAGTCCTTTGGGGGTCTTATGGAGCCCTCACTGCACACTCATGATTGACCAAGTTAGTTATTGTCTCCTGGAGGATTCAACCTCCTACGCCTCTGGTAGCAAAGAGTGGGGTGCTGAAAGCTCTAACCCTCTAATCACATGGTTGGTCCTCCAGGCAACCAGCCTCCAACCTTGGGTGGGGTCTAAAGTTACCTTCCTTAATAACAAAACATCCATGTCATTTTTGTTGTTGTTGTTGTTGTTCTGAAGCATTCTTCAGGGACTGTGGATGAAGACCAAATATATATATTTCTTACAGATCATTATATTGCAGCCATCAAACTGAACAGCAGAATCTCCTATTCTTTTTCCTTGCACAATCATCATTAAATACTTCTCACTATTCAGGTACCTTACCTGAGTTTTTCTAAATGTCATTCAAGGAAGCTGTGAAATTAGCTAATTAAGTTATAGGAAAAATATTGCACATTCATGTGTTTTAAGTAGATCAAGTAAACTCTCCTTTTAGAGATAAATTTGTCTATATTTAGGATATAACCTGGTTTTTAATTTTTAAAATTGCTACAAACCATACATCATTAAAATTCAGTAATTATATAATAATTATAGATTTTATCTCTTTTTAACTTTCTGGAAATGGAACCTCATTTATGAGAGTCTACTGTTTTTCTTTCAGGTATTCAACTACCAAAAACATTTTTTAGAAACGTTTTTACTTGGAGGTAAGTGACACCTTAAACCAGGATAATTCCTTTAAATTATGTTTGGGAAGAACTTTTCATAGAAATTAGTTATAATTTAATAGGAGTATTTCTCCTTGTAGAAATTAAGCAATATTTTAAGTATTAAATTAATGTTTAGATGTTCAAAATAACCAGATTCTAACTTTCTGCAAATATACATCTTATTTCATATAGGTAATGGACAAGAGAAAGTTTCGCTTTCAGTACCTCACCAGAACAACTAAGACATCAGCTGAATTCTTAGAGCCATTCAAAAGTTATTATTTTAAAAATTAGACTCCCCTGCCTTAGAAATAGTTCATCTCTCAAATGAAATATCCCTGTAATTTTTCCCACTCAATATCAGTGTTCTCTTTTTTATTAAAAACCTTATAAATATTAGATGGCCCATATCTTTGAACTTGTTAAATATATTAAGTTATCCTTAGATAGCTAAATCTAATGGGATTTATTACAGGTCTTTGTTACACTGGAGCCTTTGAAAGACATGCCCAGTTCGTTTTGAAATGTTTTATGCAACCATCTCTTTTTAAGAGCAAACATCTCAGGATACAGAGTGTACTTCTGCTCTTGGGAAGGGAGAGCGGTATTAATTAGGGTTAGATAATTTTTAGTACCATACAACAAAACTTTAAATGGAAATCATTCAATTTAATTTTTGAAAAATAAAAAAGATAGAAGTAATAATTTCCTTGTTATTTTGTTCTAAAAGTGTGTTTCTTTTATTATTTTCAAGTCTATTATAATAAAATAGCTAATAGTTTTGCATGCCATTCCTTTCACAGAAAATGCTAACTTATAAAATAGCATTTTATCATCCTCTAACAATGTAAATGCTTCCATAAAAATAGGGAAGGAGAAAAAATGACCATGCCCTTAAAAACACAAGGACACGATTTTAGTTTCTCCATTTTTCGTCCATTATTTTTTCAACCTTCTGCCACCTAGTCAATATTAATGTGAATAGAAAAGCTGTGAAATTGTCTATTACAGGAAAAATACAGCACAGTGATGCATTTTAATTATTTTGAACGTCAGATTTTGAGTCAGAGGCTCTAAGTAAGACATGGCAGAGAAAGAAAGAGAGAAAGAGAAAAAGAAAGAGGGAAAGAAAAGGAAAGGGAAGGAGAAAAGAAAGAAGGAGGAAACAAAAGAATGAGAAAGAGAGAAGAGAAGGTAGGGAAGGGAGGAGGCAGGGAGCAAGGAAGGGAGAAGGAGAGAGAGAAAAGAAAAGAAAAGAAAGAGAGAGAAAGCAAGAAAGAGAGAGAGAGAAATAAATAAAAGGGAAGGAAGGAAGGAAGGAAGGAAGGAAGGAAGGAAGGAAGGAAGGAAGAAATTGTCCTAACATTTTAAAGGTACTTATAGACAACCAAGCCATGGGAGTGCCAGGTTATGAGGTAGATACCTAAATTCCAGCAGAATAAAAGCATGAGTAAGCAAATTAAAATATCACTTCTGTCATTTAAAGAATTGACAGTAGAAAAGAAACTGAGGTTGAGCAACCAAATCCTAGTAAGAATACCAGCATGTTGTAGTGTCTGAAATATCAAGCAACAGTTTCTGAGTAAGGAAGGAGTGGCCAAAGATATTGGGTGATGCCAAGATTTCAAGCAATAAACGGACCAATTGCCCTGCATATTTAGCCCCTTGAATGTTAATAGAACATTAACATTCAATGGAATGATCTCAAGTGAGTGGTAACTACAAAAGTTGGATTATAATCGGTTGAGAAGTGCATAGGAATTGGGTAACTATTACCATGTTGACATGTTTATAAGCAGAGGGAGAAACAGTAGCTGTTAAAATGGGACAAAGGATACACCAGCACTTTGTTTCTGTTATTGCTTTAAAGATAGAAAGAAAATCTTTAAACATATAAAGAGAGGCATCAATAAAGCAGGAGGTAAGGTTTCTAATAAAATATGAAGGACACATCTTTTTTTTAATTTTATTTCATTTTTTCAGTGTTCCAAAATTCATTGTTTATGCACCACACTCAGTGTTCCATGCAATATGTGCCCTCCTTAATACCCACCACCAGGCTCACCTAACCCCCCAACCCCCTCCCCTCCAAAACCCTCAGTTTATTTCTCAGAGTCCACAGTCTCTCATGATTTGTCTCCCCCTCCAATTCCCCCCAATTCACTTTTACTTTCCTTCTCCTAATGTCCTCCATGTTATTCCTTGTACTCCATGAGTAAGTGAAACCATACAATAATTGACTTTCTCTGCTTGACTTACTTCACTCAGCATAATCTTCTCCAGTCCCGTTCATGTTGATACAAAAGTTGGGTATTCACCCTTTCTGATGGAGGCATAATATTCCACTGTATAAATGGACCATATCTTCTTTATCCATTCATCTGTTGAAGGGCGTCTTCCACAATTTGGCCACTGTGGCCATTACTGCTATGAACACTGGGATACAGATGGCCCTTCTTTTCACTACATCTGTATCTTTGGGGTAAATATCTTTGTATTTTGGGGTAAATATATCTGTATCTTTGGGGTAAATGTAATTGCAGAGTCATAGGGTAGCTCTATTTTTAATAATATAAAGGAAAAAGCTTGACAGCAAAGTAGAAGTATACTTCTTCTACCCTGACCTTATTAAATGATCAATGACTTGGTAAATGTGATGTAAGGGTATTGATTCTGTTCCTAACTTTGTTCCTTTGATTTTCTCTGTGCATTGACAAGAGATGTTAAAGGTTGAGAATGGTGGGGAGATGGGATTCAAAGCTATATAAGCAGAAGATGTAAGAGAAAAAATAGACATCATAGATAGTAAATATTTAGGTTCAGTGTTTAATATAGGTACTTTAATAGTTTGCATACTAAAACCAATAACTTTATGTATACTAGAACACTTTTTTCAAAGGTTTTTTTCAGGGATTTTTTTTTTTTTTTTTTTTTTTTTTTTTAAGTAGGCTCCCCACCTACCAAGGAGCCCAATGCAGGAGGGCTTAAACTCATGACACTGAGATCAAGGTCAAAGCTGAAATCAAGAGTTGGACACTTAACTCATTGAGCCACCTACACACTCCTGAGATTTATTTTCTGTAATAGGTTTGTAAGTACTAACTTTTTAGCATTTATTTACTTTACTTCAGTGAATATCCTTTCTTCATTTTTTCTTTAACTTTATAAGTATTGTATACATTAATGGGTATCAAACCATCATATGTTGACTATGACAGAAAATATCACATTTAAAGATAATGCATCAAAAGCTAAAAAATACTTGGGAATAAATTTAATGAAGAAAGTGAAGGATATAATGCTAAAATTTGTGTGTAACCTCAAAAGACCTTGACAGCTAAAGCAATCCAGAGAAAAAACAAAGCTAGAGTCATCACACTTTCTGATTTCAAACTGTAATATAAGCTAGAGTAAAGCAGAATAGAACTGGCATAAAAGTAGATATATGGACAAATGGAATAGAATTGAGAGCCCAAAAATAAAACCCACATATACATACAACTATTTGACAAGGGAACCCACAATATTCAATGAGAACACACAGTCTCTTCAATAAATGGCATTGGGAAAACTGGATAGCCACATACAGAAAAAATGAAATTGGACTTCTATCTTACACCACTCAAAATGAATTAAAGACTTAAATGAGATACTTGAACCATAACACTCCTGGGAGAAAACATAGGAAAAAAGTTCTTTGACAAAGGTATTGGCAATGATTTTTTGGATATGATACCAAAAATGCAAGCAACAAAGACAACAATGAAAACATCAAACTAAAAATCTTCTGGACAGCATAAGAAACAATCAACAAAATGAAAAGACAACATATGGAATGAGAGAAAATATTTGTGAACTGCATATGTGGAGACAGGCTAATATCCAAAATATATTAGGAACACATACAAATCAATAACAACAACCATACAACAATCTGATTTAAAGATGGGAATAATAATAATAATAAATGGGCTTGATGCCAAAATCCTAAACTGGAAAATTAATTAAAATAAAATTTAATTTAATTTAATTAAAAAAATAAAAATAAGCAGAGGAATTGAACAGAAATTTCCCAGAGAAGAAATACAGGTAGATGGTCAACAGATGCATGAAAAAATATCAGTAATTATTAGGAAAATTCAAATCAAAACTATAATAATCACCCCATATCTGTTAGCATGACTGTCATCAAAAAGACAAGAGAAAAAGTGTTTGTGAGAAAGTGGCAGAGAAGGAACTCTTGTGTACTGGTGGGACTATAAGTTGGTGTAGTTGCTATAGAAAACAGTATGGAGGTTCCTCAAAAAATTAAAAATAGAACTACCATAGGAACCAGTAATCTCACTTCTAGGTATATATCCAAAGGAAATGAAACTAGGATAATGAAGAGTTATCTTCACCCCCATGTTTACTGAAGCATTATTTGTAATAGTCAAGATACGGAACCAACCTAAGTGTCTGTCAATGGATGAATGGATAAAGAAGATGTGTATATGTACACAGACACACACACACACACACACACACACACCGGAATCTGACCCAGCCATGAGAAAGAAGAAAATCCTAACAATATGGATGGTCCTTGGTGGCATTGTGCTAAGTGAATTAAGTCAAACAGAGAAAGACAAATAATGTTTCATATCACTTATAGGTAGAATCTAGAAAAAAAGTCAAATTCATAGATACAGAAAGTAGAATGGTGGTTACCAGGGGCTGGGGAGTGGGGACAACAGAGAGATGTTGGTCAAAGGGCACGAACTCCCAGTTAGAGAATAAGACCTGAGAATCTAATGCACAGTATTTGATTACAGACAACAGGACTGTGCTCTATCCTTGAAAGCTGCTAACAGAGTGACATGGTGAAGGGGTTAACTAACACTCTCGTGGTAATCATATTGCAATACATAAGTGTATCAAATCACACATTGTGCACCTTAAAGTTACACAATGGTATGTATCAATTACCTTTCAAATTCCATTTGATCAGAGAATGATCAAATGAGTTAGAAGACAAATCACAGACTGGGAAAAAATGTTGGCAAAAAACACATCTGATAAAAGACTTATCCAAAATATACAAAGAACTCTTATAACTCAATAATAAGAAAACAAACAATCTAATTAAAAAATGGGCTAGAAACCTTAACAGACATCCCACCAAAAAAGATATACAGATTGCAAATAAGTATATGAAAAGATCCTTCACATCATATGTCTTCAGGGAAATGCAAATTAAAACTGTGAGATACCATTGTACACCAACAGAATGGCCAAAATCCAGAACACTGATACCAAATGTTGATGAAGATGTGGAGTAATATGAACACTCATTCATTGCTGGTGGAAATGCAAAATGCCACTTTGGAAGACAGTTTGGTGGGCTGTTACACAACTAAATGTATCTTACCATATGATCCAGCAATCACATTCCTTGGCATTTAACCAAAGGAGTTAAAAACTTATATACATACAAAAACCTGTACACAGATGTTTACAGCAGCTCTATTCACGACCACCAAAACTTGGAAGCAAGCCAAGATGTCCTTCAGTGGGTGAATGAATAAACTGTGGTACAACCAGACAATGAAATATTATTCAGTGCTAAAAAGAAATGAGCTCTCAAGCCATGAAAAGACATGGAGGAAACTTAAATGCACATTACTACGTGAAAGAAGCCAATCTGATAAAGGTTACATACACTACGATTTCAACTATATGCCATTCCAGAAACGGGGGGAAACTATAGAGATAATAAAAAAATCAGAAGTTGCAGGAAAAGGGTTCATAAGAGATGAATAGGCAGAGCATAGAGGATTTGGGGACAGGAAAATATTCTGTATAATATAATAATGATGGGTATATGTCATTATACATTTATCCAAACTCAAAGAATGTACAATACCAAGAGTGAACCATAATGTAAACTAGGATTTGAATGATTATGATGTGTAGGTTTGTCCTTGGTTTGAAAAAATGTACCATTTAGGTGAGTGATGTTAATAATGGAGAAGGCTAGGGCACCTGAGTGGCTCAGTATGTTAAGCAGCTGTCTTCAGCTCAGGTTCCAATCTCAGCATCCTGGAATTGAGCCCCATATTGGGCTCTCTGCTCAGCGACAAGTCTGCTTCTCCCTCTCCCTCTGTGCTCCCTATCCCTTTTGCTCTCTTTCAAATAAATAAAGTCTTAAAAAAAAAAAAAAAAACTTGGAGAAGGTGATGCATGGGGGTGGGGGGGTCAGGGGATATGTGGGAAATGTATTTACCATTCTCTCAATTTTGTTATAAGCCTAAAATTGCTCTAAAAAACATAGTCTTTTTAAAAAAGTGATATAAATGCCTTGGCTTAATTTTATTCTCCTGTTTTAGCTTCTTCTCTATTTTTAATGCATACTAGCTTTTCAACTTGGTTTTCTCTTCAATATTTTTAATGATTTGCTTTTTGCCCTGATTATCAAAATTCCTTTAAAAATGTGACTTTACAGGTACCTGGGTGGCTCAGTGGGTTAAGTATCTGCCTTCGGCTCAGGTCACAATCCCAGAGTCCTAGGATCAAGTCCCTCATCGGGCTCCCTACTCAGCAAGGATCCTGCTTCTTCCTCAGCCCTTTGCCCCACTTTTGTGCTCGCTCTCTCTCTCAAATAAATAAAATCTTTGGAGTTAACATTTTTCATTGCCTAGGATATTTGAGAGGGAGGGTTCTGTTTTATAATGATTAATGGATTTAAACTTGGATATCTTCCTTTTAACCTAAAAAGCAGATGTTAGATGAACATTTTTCTTAAGGAGCCATTATATAGCTCTAGGGCCCTCTTCTGAATTGCTTGATTCCCACTGATCCACTTAAATATTTTCAATTGATTTTTTTTAAATGTTGTTTCCTAAAAAATATAGCTACTTAATTTCAGTTTATAATCTATATAGGAAACATTACTTAAAGTACCCTGAAAATGTTTTTATGCTTGTATGTGTTGGGGTAAGGACATTCTAAAGTGAGGAAATACAAAGAGATGATAATGGAAAGTGGATTTCACTCTTTAACACAGGCATCGCAATGTACAGCTTTAGGAGGAACCTGAAAGCCTAGATCCAGAGCAACAGAGGCAAAATCTTAAAAAATAGGGGCGCCTGGGTGGCTCAGTGGGTTAAGCCGCTGCCTTCGGCTCGGGTCATGATCTGAGAGTCCTGGGATCGAGCCCCGCATCAGGCTCTCTGCTCAGAGGGGGGCCTGCTTCCTCCTCTCTCTCTGCCTGCCTCTCTGCCTGCTTGTGATCTCTGTCAAATAAATAAATAAAATCTTTTAAAAAAAAATCTTAAAAAATAACTCAGGATGTTGAATTTCATAAGTGGAAAAACACTAAAACAGTTCATAATACCAGAACGTTCTTCAGCCTCACTATAAAATGCAAATTTTATTGTGTTTCAAAAAGAGAGCAAGCAAAAGGGTACAAACTTTCAGTTATAAGATAAATAAGGATCTAATGTACAATATGGTGACTATAGTTAATAATACCTATTGCATACTTGAAATTTGCTAAGGGAACAGAGCTTAAGTGTTCTAACTGCACACACACACACACACACACACACACACACACATAACAATATGAGGATATAAGGTGATAGATGCATTAATTAACTTGATGGTGGTAAACATTTCATGATGTATACATATATTAAATCACCACGTTGTACACCTTTAAAAAAGGGGGCAAACAGTATAGGACAGTGATTCATCACACCAATACAGGATTCTAATAGATCTGGATTCAAATCATAACTTGATCACTTCCAAGGTATGGAATATAAAGCATACAAGTAACCAAGTCACTTAACCACAGAGTCACAGTGCCTTCATCTGAAAGGGGAGCTAGGCGGTAGTACCTAGCATGTTGGGATCAAATGGGTGACCATAACAGAGGACTAAAAACAGGGCCTTGGCACACAGGCAATAATTTGGTGGCATTAGGCATAATTATCCCTCATGAACAGACTTTTCTTTATGTATGATTAAGTAACTCTACTTGATGAATTGCAAACACCATCTATACTACGATTTGTTATGCCCCCCTTTTAGATGACACAAAGATAAGTTCCTTTATTTGAACTAGGAGAATGTGCTCTTTTTTTTTTTTTTTTTTTTTTTTTTTTTTGGTCCCTCGTGTAAAAAAGTAATTAGGCCAGTGGTGTGTTATTCTTGTAAAAGAATTCTTAGAACGTTCAGTGTATGTGACATAGAGATTCTTTATGCTTTTCTATCTTCTCATTACAGTGGCCACTGTTTCAAAAAATCTTTTTCACAGGTATTTGATAACTGAAAACCACTTTGCTTTTGGTGCATCTGTGCTTGAGTACCCTCTCCATACCTTTAGGTGAGAAGACCCCATTCTAAGCTTCCTGGAAAGAAACTTCAATTCTCAGAGAAGCAAGTTACTAAAGGTAAACTACTCCAGTGAGGAAAACATGAAAGATTTAGAAAGCTCTCACAAAAGTTCAGAGGTGTTTGCGTGCAGACTTGCCAATTGTAGAAATGAGATCAAGGGCATGGAAATTAATGGGAGCTTCACCCCTAATGTGCTCAAGACAGACATCATGAGCAAAAACAGGTCAACCTTCAGTTTGCTCTAGCTATTATTATTCCTCACAAAGAGTCCTAAAACCCATCACAAAGCAAGATGGTGGCATCTAATGCTGAATTCTCTAACACCAGTTTGACTCATCTAAGGCACCTCTGGAAATCATCCTTCTTCCCAGCTATAAATAGAAGTGGCTCAAGCTCCCTGAGAGCAAAGGTGGCAGAAAAGGTGTTCCTAACAGCGAATGGCACCCTTCAGGCTACAATAGGCTGGACCCTCCGGGCTGCCCAGGGGCCCACTGTCCCATTTGCAGCTGCTTTCTGTGGCTGATTTTTGGCTTGTCAGAGAAACTTTCCTCAGCCTCCATGCACACCAGAGTCTATCTGCCACGGCAGCTGAGCATGTCTCCCAGAGAGGCTGGTGGAAAGCCCAGGTACCTCAGGGATTCCAGGAGGTTGGAGAAGGAATTTTTCCTCTCCTTAGACAGGAGTGCAGTTGGCTTGCAATTCTGAACCCAAACTGGATAATTAAGATCAACAAATGTTAAATTAAATAATTATAAAATCTTAACTGAACATTTAAAAAAATAACATAACCCTTTATAGAAAATAATTGCAGTAACACAAGCTGGCCATTTTTTTTTTTTTTTTTTTTTGGCCTTCCCGAACTTCAGATTCCTTAATAGGATAAGGAGGATAAGGGCCTTACTGGAGAGAGGAAACTAATGGTAGAAACTGTTTAGAAATGACTAGATTTGAAAGTTGACAAAGAAATTTGTCCTATTAAAGTAAGGAAATCCTATTTTATACCTAGATTTGTTTTAGGAAATGAAACTTGGGTAAATATCAGTTACTATTTGGGTCTCAGCAGGATTTTTTTTTCAGCAGGATTCTTTAAAATGTAAACCTCAGAATATTAAAATTACAAAAGAATCGAACACATATGATAATAATCTTGGTATTGAATATAACTAACCAACTAATTTTGAGTATATTGGCAAATTTTTATCACGTTTTATTCGGTTTGTAATATTGAATTTTAGGTTTTTATATTGGAACTGAGTCTATTTGCAAGGTGAAAATTCAACTTCCAGAAATTCTGAAAGTTTTTACATTTTTAAATGAAATAATCTCAAATCCAAATTCTGCAATTTGTTTAGGAAAAAAATCCTATCATTTTCCTTATACACAAGCAGCAATCATTTGCATTAAAGTTACAAGATGTATTGATTTCTTTTATTATAATTGCTATGACAAAAACAATCTTTAATTATCTGACTTTTGCTTTTTTAAAAGATTTTATTTATTTATTTGATAGACAGAGATCATAAGTAGGCAGAGAGGCATAGAGAGAGGAGGAAGCAGGCTCCCCGTGGAACAGAGACCCCAATGCGATACAGGGCTTGATCCCAGGACCCCAGGATCATGACCTGAGCTAAAGGAAGGGGCTTTAACCCACTGAGCTACCCAGGTGTCCCATCTGACTTTTGATTTTTTTTAACAGGAATTTGTAAATATGCTGGATTATTAAGTATGAAATCTATATCCACCCCAAACCATGGTGATGCTACATAAGGAGGACGTAATGCTTTCTTTTGGAAATTCAAAGAAGAGGGTAGGTTTCCTTATTATGATTTCCTTAGTATGGTTTCCTATTAGTCTGGGTGCTCAAGAGGTTCACATACTATTAAGTGTGTCTTCAAGTCTTCCCCAGCAACAATGTGACTGTACTGTGTTGGAAGAGTTAAAGTACCTTGGCTTTTTCTTCTCCATACCCTCAAGGAACTGGAAATAGGCTGAGTCTTATTAGCAAATGCTCCCTTTTAAAGCTTGATTTGTCCACTCATTTATCTGTCCTACTGCTATCCCAGGTAGCTGAGCTGATTATCCAGACTCTAACATGTTGCAATGTTCATTTATGTTTTGATCAATACTGGAATAGCACACATGTTTCAAATCTATCCTCTAACACACACACATTATTTATGTAGTCCTCTAAATGCTTATGTTGTTTCACAGTTAAAATAATTATAGCTGTTGTCTTTGATTATTCATCTTATTCTAAGATATCCACCACACGCAATCGTTACTAGCCTGGGGAAATGGAGTAGTTAAGTTACCAAGTCTAAGGGGAATGACATAAACTAGGAATTGGTAAAACAACCAAATAAGCAAAACACTTGACCAGTCTATCCCTTCAGTACCTGTGCTATAATTTTTCCCTTGTTAGTGTTCACAGAATTTTATGGAAGGTACTTATGTTAGTTTGGATTCCGCCAGAATTAGATCCCCCAGAATTAGTGAGGAGAGGTTGAGTGCTAGTATGTAGTTGAAAGCTGATCTCAGGAAGCACCAATAAGGGAATACAGAAGTGAGATAAAGATAGGTACGTAGCTGAGTAGGTTACCGCCTTAAGCAACTGTCATGCTAGGGAATGCTGGGAGACAATACAGAATATTCCTCAGACTTATCCCACCTGGCAAACAAGAAGCTGGAAACTTACTTCTAACTTGAATATGTTATTCACTGAGGATGCTCCTGGTCACAGTATCCTCTGGGCACGCCCCACCTGCCCTGCATGAGGTCCAGAAGCCCTCAGCTAGAGAGAGACAAGACTTGCAGCAATGACATGTGGTAGTATGGCCAAGGTTGAGAGGGTTATGGGCAGAAACAAAATAAAGGGTGGGTACCACTCTCTTTTACATAGCAAGTAATGTCAAAATATTTCAAGTTATACTTTAACGGATTTAACAAGACTGCTATTTATGCAACAATAGTTTTTCAATTGCCTATGATGGGCTAGAAAGCATTGTGCTATGCTAGAGTTCTATCACAAAGTTTTTTGCAAATCAAACGCCCATTCTCATTGAGTTTTTTGCTGTTCTTACAGATTTTCACACTTAGGTGTGCATAAAGCATTCCTTACCATTTCCTCCCAGAAACAGAAAAGTCCTAAAGAGGCTGGTAGGGAATCTTTTGTACCAAATACCTTAGTTCTCCCACCCTCCCATCCATCTCTATAAATTTTCAAATTCTTGATAAAAGCACAACTATACTAGAATTTCAGCAGGACTTTTTTCTTTTTATTTCCAAGGCCTGGTACAAAGTGAAAGAAAATCCTGCTCAACAGCCTTATATTTATTCTCAAGCTATTAGGAATTATGGACTAGGTATTGGAAAACCTATAAAAACTTGCAGTTTATGAATAGGTAAAATAATAAATGTATTGTTAAATATGATATAGTACGTAGAAATGCTTCAAAACATACCCTATCTTATCAAGCCAAGTGAAGCATTTCTACGTACTATATCATATTTAACAATACATTTATTATTTTACCTATTCATAAACTGCAAGTTTTTATAGGTTTTCCAATACCTAGTCCATAATTCCTAATAGCTTGAGAATAAATATAAGGCTGTTGAGCAGGACTTTTTTCTTTTTATTTCCAAGGCCTGGTACAAAGTGAAAGAAAATCCTGCTCAACAGCCTTATATTTATTCTCAAGCTATTAGGAATTATGGACTAGGTATTGGAAAACCTATAAAAACTTGCAGTTTATGAATAGGTAAAATAATAAATGTATTGTTAAATATGATATAGTACGTAGAAATGCTTCAAAACATACCCTATCTTATCAAGCCAAGTGAAGCATTTC